>NC_079219.1:5717180-5734680 GCF_029633865.1 Lampris incognitus | reverse complement strand
AATTTACTCTTCCGGGAGTCACTTTAAGTAATGAAAGTGTTAAACGACCCCTGTCCAGAGGAGATGAATCAAGTGCAACTGGAGGCACGAACCGAGTCAATCTCTTGGCTGAGAGGCGAAACGCCTTCACGGATAAACACCAAGTCCGGTTGCACTCGATTCGCCTCCTTTGGATCACCATGACGACCTGGATGAAGGAGGACGTGCACAGACATAAACGACCCCTAGCGTTGGTGACAGTAACTGTAGCTGAATTGCAAGGCTCGGCTCTGAGCAGGCGTCAAGGAGCCGTTCAAGCCCCGCCCACGAGATGATCCCTCCCCTTTTTCGTCGTCGCGGTCTTGTGAGCCGTCCAAGGTAGAACTTAGTTCAAAATTTAACTCTCTACTAACACATTCAAGTACTTTATATTCGATGGCTTGGTCAATGTAATTAACTGTGTATTATATTTATGCAAAAATAACCAGATAACCAAGCTAGCAAACTACTTTGCCGTTATCGTGGTTCGGCGGACTAAGCCGCACGAAGCTAGCTAGCTTGGCAGCAAAGCTAATGGAAAATCAATTCCTCTATGTCAGCTCGGCGGGAAATGTCGCGGTAAGGGTCTCATACTTGTGACGTTTAATGTTCTGGCTGGCTGTCAGGCGTCAGTGGAAACTCGTCGCCGGGTTCTCCGGTGTTCTAGCTCAGTGGTTCTAAACCTTTTTGGGGTCCTGGACCCCCTGCGTATTTTTGATCTACCCTGAGGACCCCTCCACCTGATCTTGGGGGAGGGGGGTTGCAATTTGATAGAAACAGTAGAAACTGCATTTTAAATTGCATTACAGCATTTATTCACTCTTTGGGGCAAAAATAAGAGCTTTCAGTTGTAACTTAGATATAGTTAACAAAACAGAATTCTTATGCAGTAACGTTCACATATATGTAACAAAACAGAACATGTGCCATTACATTTTATTGGCACTAGAATTAACACCTTTTATGTGTTGTTCTAAACCTTTATAAAAGTCCATTAAAAAGGGGTCAATCACCCCAAACCTGCAGAGAACTGCCTCTGAGAAAAAGAAACCAATTGAGTGAGTGAGTGATGATTTATTTTGAACATGTAAATAAGCTGGATATAACAGTCCAGCCAGAGAAGCATTTTAAGCCAGACCGAAATCAATAATCAGATTTCACTTTTCATGTCTGAAAACCTTTCACAGGGCATAGTAAAATATTCAGCAACATTTTTTTTATTGTAAATGATTCATATTGTGGGTTTTTTAAATGCTTTTATTCGTAACTTCTCGATTGTCTCAATAACTGTGAGGGAGAGGTCTAGCCCTCGTTAATATTCATGAGCTGACCTTTGAGTGACAAGTACAAGCGACATCATGACGACATCATGAGTGTCAGAAGAAATGATTGGCTGAGAGAGCTGGACTAGGAAGCTTTTTAAGAAAATAGGAAAACTGAAATCTGCTTCTTATCATTTTTTTGGCAGAGAGACATGAATGACGTCAAGGGTAAAAATGTGATGTTAGAAGATGTCAGTGTTTCAATTTCAGTCAGACTTTAAATCCCTGCCTATCTTTCTGACAACAATGGGAGAAGGAGATAGAATTTGAATGAAGGAGAGAAAGTCGAGGTGTTTTTGTGAGGCGCCCCACTAAGTTTTCCAGCTTTTCATCCTCCTGTCACTCTTTGGATCTTTCTTTTCAACCTGTTTCTTCATCTTTCAAATATTGGAAAAAAAGGCATCACCTGGCTAACGTGTTGCTGAGTTACTTTTATCACTATCTGCCACAAGGTTCTCTTTCTCTCTCTCTGTCTCTCTCTCGCCCTCTCTCTCTCTCTTTTTTTTTTTTTTTTTTTTTTTGCTTTTTCAAGCCTCAAGAGTCCAGAAGAGTTAGCGTGGGAGTCTGCAGACCAAACACTCGGGGGCGTTATGGAGGGAATGAAGCAACCCTAGCAGATGCATCATCATGGAAGCACAATTGAAAGTAAAGAGCGAGAACATTTTAACAGAGAAAACAACTGTGCAGGCTGGTTTAGAACAGTAACTACATGATGTACCTGAGGACTACACTGTAGCAAAAAACTGGGTAACACTATAATAGCTACACAAATGAGGCATTAGTTAAGTATTAGTAACTACTGAATTCATCATTTGTAAAGCATTTGTAAAGCAAGACATGCACCAGTGGTTAGTGAGTGTGTTAATAGATGATTTATTAATACTTATTAATACTGCAATTCATGATTAATTTATGCACAAATGTACATGTAAATAGTGTGTTAATCATGTACTTACACTTTCTGAAGGATCTTATGATCCTTTAGACTTTTGAGAGTCTCAAGGTGCTTCTGGTCTTTCGGTCTCATGTGTAAATGCTTTGTAAGGCATAGATAGTCCTCACTTTACATGAGCTCATACAAAATACTTACCTAACAAGTAGTACTACCTGAATTAATCATGAACTGCAGTATTAATAAGTATTTATAAACATCTGTTAACACACTCACTAACCATTGGTGCATGTCTTGCTTTACAAATTCTTTACAAATGACGAATTCAGTAGTTACTAATACTTAACCAATGCTTCGTTTGTGTAGTTATTATAAAGTGTCACTGAAAACTGTATAGTAAGTCAGCTATAGATGGGTCCACAAATCTGATAGCCCTGTTTTGCGGTAAACTTTTTTTTGTTTTGTTATGAGGTCATGATGTGTTGTACAGCTCGGGGAACTCAGACACTCATAAAATACATTTTTTCCCCCTTGTAAAATCTTAAGTTGCACTTTGAAAAGTCAGTGGAGAAAGTTTGAAAAGTCAGAGGGAACTGTTTATTTCAACTGCTGCCAGCAAAGTGATATCGGTGATGTCAGCAATGTGCAGTCAGTATTCAGATGTGCATTCGACTGTGTGTGTCAATCGTTTTGTGCAAAAAGTTTTAAACTGAGCGGCTGTGATGCAAAGCAAACTGCACAGGAAGCTGACAAGAAAGTTCTGTTGTCAGTAGTAATAAAATTGTTATTGTAAGTGATAGTTTGCTCTCAAATTACACATTTTCCAGGGTGATTCTTTCACTGGTTCCCTTTAAATCGACCACTTCAAAAAGCTGTCAAAAAAGAAAAAGCTTGTATGCTGTAATGTGTCCTTCAATTAGATGCAGTGTGTTTGTGGATTGTTGTTGCAAATCATGTAGATTCACATTTATGTTAAATGACTCTATAGAGATTTGAAGGTTTTCCTTCTGAATGCTGGTTTAGAACATATGCAGTTTTGATGCTGTGGTTTATCATATTCTCTTGCATCATTTAAGGGATACCACGGATGAATAACTCCTTTGAAGCAATTAAATCGCTATCAGAAAGTGTTTGAAGATGCTGGAGGAATTAAATGACGGGGAATTAGATGTGGACATCCATAGGCCAACATTCAGCCCATATCTGCATCTTCTTTTCCTCTACATTTTCCTCAGTATCTTTACTGATAAGGCGTAGAGCATTAAATTGTTTCATATGAATGAAGCTAGAGAAGCTCTCCTCTCTAATGAAGCTCCTCTCTGATCCTCAAATTTGAGGGAGAGTATCCCTTATGGTGGCTTTTCATTCACTGTCGTGAGACGGTAGCACATCATAATTACCGCTTTCCTATTAGAACACTGACAAAGTATTTTGCCACGGATGAGAGAAACGCAGCACCTTATTTGCTTCAGTAGCAACTAACTTGGACTTTACTTCAGGCAGGTTAGGCTATGTTCAACAAGTCCTCCAACCCATACGACCACATAGGTCGTTTGTCTTCCAAATACGACCCACAGGAGCGCTTCCTAAATTAGCGCCCCCTACCGGCGGCAGGAGATATGCCACACATACTTTTCTCCTCTGTACATTGTGGGGTTTTAAAACGGTGTGAGAACAATAGAATATGTAGTTAGTGTGTGTTTGTGTTGTTTCTCCGTCTAGTATAGTAAGTAAGATTGCTATTGGCAGTGTGTTTACTATGAATAACGTGATAAGAACTAACTTAATGTTAGCCACAAGTTAGCAAGTCAGCTAGCGTGGACATTATAACTGCTATGTGACATTAAACTTTGCTTTTATTAATATTCCTTCTCACCACAGCTTATGGAAGGAGATGCTTATTGTTACAGGGGAAGTAACGTGTTATAATGACGGAGGACCGCGAGGCAGTAGCTCAAACCCTCACTATAGGGGGTGATAAGCTGCTTGTACAAACCACCTACGGCGTCGTTTTTTGGTGGAGGACCGTCTCGCTATGTTACCTGTAACAATGACAATAAGTTTGTCTGGGTGAGGCAGAGAGAACATGAGACAGCCTTGGTCCCGTCAAAATATTTCGGTATTTGATGTCGTTTATATTCAGTATCTGATGTGTTGGGAAGCCATAGTCTAGATCAGGGGTGGGCAGTCTTATCCAGAAAGGGCCGTGTGGGTGAAAGTTTTTGTTCCAACCAAGCAGTTATACACCTGATCCCACTAATCAACCAGTAGAATCTTTGCTGAGGAACTTGATTAGGAGACACAGGTGTGTAACTGCTTGGTTGGAACAAAAACCTTCACCCACACTGGCCTTTTCTGGATAAGATTGTCCACCCCTGGTCTAGATCAATGATTCTCAATGCGTTCCTCAGGTACCACAAGTACTGTTGTTTTTCTACTCTGCCTGGTAGTTAATTATATTCCCCTGTTGTTCCAGGCTTAATACTGCATTCCATTGGAAGTCAGAAGTCGGAAGTGCCAAGCTGGTAGTTCCCGCTCTGGAGCTAAATGTGTTCCATTGCCTCCGTTCGGGAAAACGTGGATGCTTGCAGCAAATTTTTGTTTGTTTGGCAACCTTGTGAATTCTGTACGCATCTGCACAGGAGCATCATGACTATAAAACCAGTGGTTTCATACTTGACAGCATTTTCTGTATGTTTGCATGTTATCTTAAGTACTTTCCCATTTTACATTGTGATAGATATGCAACCACTGCATAAGCATTTCCTTTTTCGGTAGGAAAAAAGAGACCTGGGCATCCGGATGGCATGGCGGTCTATTTCGCTGCCTACCAATGCGGGGATCAGCGATTAGAGTCCCCCTGTTGCCTCCGTCTTGGTTGGGCGTCCCTGCAGACAGAATTGGCCGTGTCTGTGGGTGGGAAGCAGGATGTGGGTATGTAAGCAAGCAAATTTTTATTTATATAGCACTTTTAAAAAACATACAGTTACAAAGTGCTTTACACCCTATACACCACATACGAATAAATATAAATTGAATGAATATAAAAACATGGCATCGGGAGTAACAGACCAAGCTAAAAATGAAACACAACAGAAGTCGGGTGGGGATCTATAAAAAGGCTTGGCTGAAAAGATGGATTTTTAGAGGTCACTTAAAACAGGCCAAAGATTCAGTAAATCTAATGGATTGGGGAAGATTATTCCAGAGGCTTGGGGCTAAAACCAAGGTGCGGTCACCTTTTGTTTTGCAGTTGGAGTGAGGGATGGATAAAAGGCTGAGGTTTGAGGATCGGAGTGGTCAGGAAGTGGAATGAGGAATGTCACTGGGGGCAAGATCATGCAGTGCTTTAAATGTAATCTATAAGATCTTATAGATTATTCTGAATTTTACAGGCAGCCAATGGAGGGATGCAAGAATAGGGGTAATATGGGACCTACGGCTAGTTCTAGTTAGTCTAGCAGCTGCATTCTGAACCAACTGTAGACGATTTAAAGTAGCATGGGTGAGGCCAGAGTAGAAGGAGTTACAGTAATCTAGACAGGAGAAAATGAAAGTGTGAATTAATTTTTTGATATCGTTAAAAGACAAAATATTTCTGATTTTTGCAGCTGAAGAAAATAGGGCCAGGACCATGTGTCCTGGTCACTGCACTAGCGCCTCCTCTGGTTGGTCGGGGCGCCTGTTTGGGGGGAGGGGGAACTGGAGGGAATAGTGTGATCCTTCCACGCGCTACGTCCCCCTGGTGAAACTCCTCACTGTCAGGTGAAAAGAAGCGGCTGGTGACTCCACATGTATTGGCGGAGGTATGTGGTAGTCTGCAGCTCTCCCTGGATCGGCAGAGGGGGTGGAGCAGCGACCGGGATGGCGCGGAAAAGTGAGGTAATTGGCCAGGTACAATTGGGGGGGGAAAGCGAAAAAAAGACCAAGTTTGTGTCCCATTACCCATACTACAGCCTTAGCACTTACTGTATAGTCCATCCATCCATCCATTATCCAAACTGCATATTCTGCTCAGAGTCACGGGGATGCTGGAACCTATCCCAGCAGTCATTGGGCAGCAGGCAGGAAGACACCCTGGACAGGCTGCCAGTCCATCACAGGCCATTTACTTTATAGTACGTATTTTTATTACTACTACTACTACTTTTGGCTGCTCCCGTTAGGGGTCGCCACAGCGTATCATCCGTTTCCATTTCTTCCTGTCTTCTGCGTCTTTCTCTGTCACACCAGCCACCTCCATGTCCTCCCTCACCACCTCCATAAACCTCCTCTTTGGGCTTCCTCTTTTCCTCTTTCCTGGCAGCTCCATATTCAGCATCCTTCTCCCAATATACCCAGCATCTCTCTTCCACACATGTCCAAGCCATGTCAATCTTGCCTCTCTTGCTTTGTCTCCCAACGGTCCAACTTGAGCGGTCCTTATAATTTAATCATTCCTAATCCTGTCCTTCTTCGTCACTCCCAGTGAAAATTTTAGCATCTTCAACTCTGCCACCTCCAGCTCCTCCTCCTGTCTTTTCATCAGTGCCACTGTCTCCAAACCATATAACATAGCTGGTCTCACAACCATCTTGTAAACCTTCCCTTTAACTCTTGCTGGTACCCTTCTGTCACAAATCACTCCTGACACTCTTCTCCACCCACTCCACCCTGCCTGCACTCTCTTCTTCACCTCTCTTCTGCACTCCCCGTTATTTTGGACAGTTGACCCCAAGTATTTAAACTCATATGCCTTCGTCACCTCCACTCCTTGCATCCTAACCATTCCACTGTCCTCCCTCTCATTCACGCATAGGTATTCTGTCTTGCTCCTACTGACTTTCATTCCTCTTCTCTCCAGTGCATACCTCCACCTCTCCAGGCTCTCCTCAACCTGCACCCTACTCTCCCTACAGATCACAATGTCATCCGCGAACATCATCGTCCATGGAGACTCCTGCCTGATCTTGTCCGTCAACCTGTCCATCACCACTGCAAACAAGAAAGGGCTCAGAGCCGATCCTTGATGTAATCCCACCTCCACCTTGAACCCAACTGTCATTCCAACCGCACGCCTCACCATTGTCACACTTCCCTCATACATATCCTGCACCACTCCTACATACTTCTCTGCAACCCCTGACTTCCTCATACAATACCACACCTCCTCTCTCAGCACCCTGTTGTATGCTTTCTCTATATCTGCAAAGACACAATGCAACTCTTTCTGGCCTTCTCTATACTTCTCCATCAACATTCTCAAAGCAAACATCGCATCTGTGGTGCTCTTTCGTGGCATGAAACCATACTGCTGCTCGCTGATCATCACCTCTCCTCTTAACCTAGCTTCTATTACTCTTTCCCAAATCTTCATGCTGTGGCTGATCAACTTTATACCTCTGTAGTTGTTACAGTTCTGCACATCGCCCTTGTTCTTGAAAATCGGTACCAGTATGCTTCTTCTCCACTCCTCAGGCATCCTCTCACTTTCCAAGGTTATGTTAAATAATCTAGTTAAAAACCCCACTGCCATCTCTCCTAAACATCTCCATGCCTCCGCAGGTATGTCATCAGGACCAACTGCCTTTCCACTCTTCATCCTCTTCATAGCTGCCCTCACTTCCTCCTTGCTAATCCACTGAACTTCCTGATTCACCATCCCTACATCATCCAACCTTCTCTCTCTCTGATTTCCTTCATTCATCAGCCCCTCAGAGTACTCCTTCCACCTTCTCAGCACACTCTCCTCGCTTGTCAGCCCATTTCCATCTCTGTCCTTGATCACCCTAACTTGCTGCACATCCTTTGCAGCTCGGTCCCTCTGTCTAGCCAATTGGTACAAGTCCTTTTCTCCTTCCTTGGTGTCTAACCTGTCATACAACTCACCATACGCCTTTTCCTTTGCCTTTGCCACCTCTCTCTTTGCTTTACGCTGCATCTCCTTGTACTCCTGTCTACTTTCTTCATCTCTCTGACTATCCCACTTCTTCTTTGCCAACCTCTTCCTCTGTATACTTTGCTGTACTTCCTCATTCCACCACCAAGTGTCCTTGTCTTCCTTCTTCTGTCCTGATGACAGACCAAGTACCTTCCTAGCTGTCTCCCTCACTATTTCTGCAGTGGTTGCCCAGCCATCTGGCAACTCTTCACTACCACCCAGTGCCTGTCTAACTCCTGCCTGAACTCCACACAACAGTCTTCCTTCTTCAACTTCCATCATTTGATCTTCGGCTGTGTCTTCACTCGCTTCCTCTTCTTGGTCTCCAAAGGCATCCTACAGACCACCATCTGATGCTGCTTAGCTACGTTCTCACCTGTCACCACTTTGCAGTATCACCTTCTAGTACGTATTTTTATTAATTGATCAAAATGTTCGTAGTATGTATGCTAAAAAATCTAGTATGAAAAATCCAATATGATTATTGAATGGGCTCTATTCCAGATGAAAACGGTGATACCATGGGCTGTTTCTGGCCAGCAAAAACTTCTCAGCTGCGATGGTGGTCACTGAAGCGACCATAAACCAGCAGCCTTTCAATTGTACCTTTGTTGTACAAATCTTTTTTCAGATGTATATGGATAGCAATATGTGTGACTGAATCTTCTTCTGGCTGCTCCCATTAGGGGTTCCCACAGCGGATCATCTGTTTCCATCTCTTCCTGTCCTCTGCATCTTCCTCTGACACGCCAGTCACTTGCATGTCCTCCCTCACCACATCCATAAACCTCCTCGTTGGCCTTCCTCTTTTTCTCTTCCCTGGCAGCTCCATATTCAGCATCCTTCTCCCAATATACCCAGCATCTCTCCTCCACACATGTCCAAACCATCTCAATCTTGCCTCTCTTGCTTTGTTTCCAAACCGTCCATCCTGAGCGGTCCCTCTAATATACTCGTTCCTAATCCTGTCCGTCTTCGTCACTCCCAATGAAAATCTTAGCATCATATGTACGACTGAATGCTAGTATGTTATTGGTCTTCACTCATAAAAACACAGAAAATGGCAGCTTTGTGCAGTTACCATGGAGAAATAGGTTGCCCTATATCCATTCGTCGTTCTTACCCTGGATGACTAAGGATAGTATAATGGAATTATGCTGTGTACTAAATGCATTTGATGGAATAGTTGGAAACGCTCCCTGGTGTTCTAGTGGTTAGGATTCGGCGCTCTCACCGCTGCGGCCCGGGTTCAATTCCTGGTCAGGGAACACAACTTTCCTGTGATGGACTGGCGTCCTGCACAGGGTGTCTCCCTGCCTGCTGCCCAATGACTGCTGGGATAGGCTCTAGCTTCCCGCGACCCCTATTGGGATAAGCAGCTTAGATAATGGGTGGATGGAATAGTTGGAATCATTAGATAATAGTCTGCAGTGTATACTATTAGTATTTAATACATAGCAGAGTATTCAAACACAGCCTAAATATTATAATTCTGGGGCCCATCTAGCAGATAACTTCTCTGCATGGTATGTATTTGGCAGAAAATGTTCACAATTTGCCGCCCATTCCTGCAAATCTCTGGTCCACACATACAGAGAACTGCTCCCCCGACTAAACCACTCGATGGATAGAAGCCTGCATGTAAATGGATGCAGCCACAACCCCCCCCCCTTTACATTTTAATGACCTCTTGATGGATCCTTGATTATAAAAAGGCACAAAAACAGTTGTCAAGGCAGGCCAGAAAATGATGGATCATCTCTGAGGCTTTGGTGTCCATTAAACTATTCTGGGCTTATGTTGAAAGTGAGCGATAGAGAGGAGAAAACAAAAGGTTGGGGATATTGAACACCCAGCCAAATTGGTCCCTGTGGGACGTGGTGCCATTTTGACAACAGGTCAGTTGTATTTCAAGACTCTTCTCCCCCATGATTCTGTCAAATGGCAAGTGTTTCATGGTGACTAAAAAGAACAGCATCCTCTGACCATCATCTTTTTTAAGGTATCCAGTGGAGTTTTTTCTTTGCATTCCAAGTTAATCACCAAAACACACTGTGTGTGCCCTTGATGCCTAACAAATGTGTTGAATGCATAATTTCCTTCCTCATAAATCATTTACTAAGGCTTATTTGAAAAACGTTTTGAAAGATGCGTTGTTTTCATCAGCTTGCAATCTTCTTCTTATTGATGGATATTAATATCGCCACCAACTGTTGAATTGCCTTACTAGTATTTGGGTGATTCTTAATATCGCTTAATATGGCTGTCACTCATACATCTGTCATTACCGTCGCACCGAACAGTTTAGAGCAATAACGTTTTTTCAAACAACAACAACGCGGTTGCCAGGAAACGAGAAGTGCCAGAGGCACATGAGCAGTCATGGCAGAAACATGACTTTTTCGTGTCCACAAATGTAAGTAATGTGAAGATTTATATGTCCTGATCTAAAACTTTGTCCTTGTTCTCTCTGTTCTCTGTAACAATCAGGCTCACGTTTCTTTACTTTGATCGCAGCTGCTTTGCTTCCTCCGGTCGACATGCTGTTGTGTTCTTCTTCTTCTTTGTATTTTATGTCTGCATATATTTATAGCATGTCATCCCCCTGCTTATGCGCGTGCATGTGTGTCCTCGTGCGCGTGCTGGAACAACATGTGATACCACCAGTGGGTATTGTATTTTTTACAGCCAGGGCGTGTTGTGTTTTATATCTACAGATATTTATATGTCGTCTCCATGCTTGTGGCGTGCATGTGTGTCCTCGTGCGCGTGCTGGAACCAGTGCAGGGACTCTCTTTTCTTGCTGTGCTCTACAGCGCCACTTGTGGTAATGCCATGGAATACCTTCAAGATAGTACTTCACAACAGGCATACACGGCTCTGGTTGATACACTGCCACTGATAAAAAGCTGTTTGACCCACATCGCTGTTGTCCCACAAGTCTGACAGATTTTTGAACCTCTAGCATTCATCACTGAAAACTTGTTGTCATATTTTTTGGGGAACGCACAGCAGCCCCTACTGCAGATATCCATTCAGCACCTAATAAACAGCCAGTGCTGCATGAAGAGTACCTAACAACCTAAAGGGGACAAAAACTAATCAATCAATCAAGTTGCATTTTATATAGCACTTTTCTAGCTGCAACAGCAACTCAAAGTGCTTTACAATTAATTAATACACACACACACACACACACACACGCAATCTTCTGCTTCTCTCAGAAGCTCCTGAATTTGTTAGTCATCGTTTTCATTGAGTGCTTCTGGTGAGACAGTCAGGTGGAGGAAGCAGCAGCAGTAGTGAGGGGGGAGAACATCAAATCACTGGGCTCAAGGAACCAGCTGAAGCACTGGTCCATGTTCCATGTCCACCAACAATATAAACAGTATTTGTCAAACTACAGACAAACACCCAACATGCGTCCCCCAACAATAGAAACAACACCTGTCAAATGACAGACAAACACTCAACATTTAAGACTAATAAAGACATGAAATGCAACAGGAGCTCATAAAGGTGGTGCCCAGCTGCTTTGTCTCAGCAGTTATTCTTAGTCAGACTGACATTGCTGATGTATGATCACAACACTGACACAAGAGAAGGCCTGGCAACACTCAATTGTATTATATGATGATACTGCAGAGGCAGGTGTGGAAACTAAAGACTTATAAATAACCCCCCCCCAATTGTGCTATCTAATGCTTCGGCCTTGAATGATGCCTCCCCCACGCCCTCCTCCCATGTGCTCTTAGGTCCCATCAATCAGCACATGTTGAACACCCCTCCACAGCGTTGTCTTTCTCTACTTCGTTATTCCTTCATCTTCTCTATACTCTGTGTCTTAGGCATCTATTCCCCCCCCCCCCACACACACACCCATGCACCCACAAAACCTAAATAGTATGGCACCATGCCAGCAGTGCATATCATTAAGAGCTGCACATTATCAATGTTTCATGTAGAGGGGAGATGGAAGAACAATAGACACGCATACATACATACATGCATGTGCACGCACAGACCCACATACACACACACACACACACACACAGTCCTTGATAAAGTCAGCCAGAGTGTGCAGCCTGTTTAATGAGACAGAACAGTGGACTAGTTCCCGGCACTAATCAACGATCATCAGAGAGAGAGAGAGAGAGAAAGGTTGTGTAAATTGTGTGTGTGTGTGTGTGTGTGTGTGTATTGGGGGGGGACTTAAATCGGTGCCAAAGACAGCATAATGAGAAGAAAAAGGAAAAATGAAGTGATTCAAAGAAAGACAACACTGAGATGTGTCTCAAGTGCTGCTCCGGCCTGTATTAACCTCATGTTTTATTGTCTTGTGAGGCTCTTCTACAGGTAGAACCCGGACAGTTTGGATTGGTCCAGTTAGCTCCTCACCCTGTTTAACAGTTGAGCTGCTCCCATCCACCCTTTTTGTTCCCGCCGTCTTTTTTTTTTCATGATTATCCCGAACCTCCTCTCCCTCAGGGCTGTGTATTGGTGAGAACCTGGTGATAAGATATGTATCGTGATACAGGGTTATGATTCAATATATCACGATACATTGTAATACTGTAAGAAAGGTGATATATCGTGATACTGTAAGACAGGTTATATATTGTGATACTGTAAGAAAGGTGATGTATTGTGATACTGTAAGAAAGGTGATATATTGTGATCCTGTAAGACAGGTTATATATTGTGATACTGTAAGAAAGGTGATATATTGTGATACTGTAAGACAGGTTATATATCGTGATACTGTAAGAAAGGTGATATATTGTGATACTGTAAGAGGTGATACATTGTGATACTGTAAGAAAGGTGATATATTGTGATACTGTAAGAAAGGTGATACATTGTGATACTGTAAGACAGGTGATACATTGTGATACTGTAAGAAAGGTGATATATTGTGATCTGTGAGACAGGTTATATATTGTGATTTCATAGGCCTGTGTTCTTTGTGCTAATACTACTTCCTGTCTCAGTTTACATTGTTGGGTTGGAGTGGAAGCGTCAGATGGCTGAAGATCGATTACAACACTGTTATCTAGCGGTCGTGGGGTTACACACAACACATGTTTGTCACCAACCTTTACATATAAACAATTAAACATCGATATAGTGGTTTTGAGAATCGATACAGTATCACAAAAGATAATGTCACGATACTCGAGTGTGTCTATTTTCTTACACCCCTACTCTCCCTGCTCGCTGTCTTCCTCTCTCTCTCTAGCTCTTCTGCCCCCTCTCTCCTCCTCTCTCCGTCTCCTTCCACTAATCCCCTCATGTCTCCTCTCTCTCTCTCTTTGTCTTTTGCTTTCTCTATCGGGTAAACATTCTCCATCCTTTAATTCTGTACTCCCTGCCCTCAGGTGAGACACCACTGTGTTCACAATAGAGATATACATTTCTCCTTCTATGACGGTTCTTAGGCAGATGTTGGTGGTTCTACTGTGGCCAGCTGCTCCCCTGGGGCTGTTCCAGCTGTTCCTCTCAGCTGCTCAGGTCAGGGGCTCCAGCCTCACCCACTGTCTGGAGAGCTATTGTGTCTTTTAGCTGCTTGTCTGAAAGTCAGTGTGGTTGGCTGGCCTTGATCAGTGTGTGTGTGTGTGTGTGTGTGCGTGTGTGCGCGTGTGCGCGCGCGGTCAGGGCTGTTTGTGGCCATGCAGCATCATGTGTGGCACAAGTGTGTGTGTGTTTGTGTGTCCGTGTGTCCAGGGGACATGTCATTGGTCTATATTTACCACCTGAAGAATGAGAGAGCATTGTGTTGTCCATATCTTGGCAGTGAAGGACACTTTGGGAGTGGCAGAAAGAGAGGACTAAGTGAGACAGGGAGAGCCAGAAAGCCAGTGGTATTAAAAAAAGAGGTGGGACAGTAGATTGATAGGCTGATCACTTGAGTGAGACAGTGATCAAGAGGGAGAGAGAGAGAAAGTGTCCATCCTACAGACCTTGAAGCTCGGTGGACGACCTGTTTCTTCAGAGACAAGCGTGAGTGGAATATTTGTAGTCAACCTTGATTTAGGTCAAACCCTAATTATTTATTGCCTTCTGTCAGTTTGGACAGATAACTGATGTATTTTACTATCTTACAACACTAAATTTTAAATTTCAACACTGTTGTAAAGCGACTTTGAGTGTTAGAGAAGCGCTATATACGATTGATTTATTGTTATTATTAAATTACATATAAAACCACATGGCTAAACCTGCAAGACTAGACAGTTGCAAACTAATAACAATAATGATACATTTATTTATGTAGCACTTTTCTAAAACAACGTTAGAAATAAATAAAACCAGACAAGGCAAAAAATAAGCGTGAGGGAAAATAAGTCAGAGTAAAAATAAAACCAGTGTCCGTCTGGGTAGCGTAGCGGTCTATTCCGTTGCCTACCAACACGGGGATCGCTGGTTCGAATCCCCTTGTTGCCTACTGCTTGTTCAGACACAATTGGCCGTGTCTGCGGGTGGGAAGCCGGATGTGTGTATGTGTTCTGGTCACCGCACTAGCGCCTCCTCTGGTTGGTCGGGGAGCCCCGTCGGGGGGTGGAGGAGGAGGAGGAACTGGTGGGAATAGCGTTATCCTCCATGTGTATCGGAGGAGATGTGGTAGTCTGCAGCCCTCCCTAGCCCGGCAAAGGGGGTGGAGCAGCCACCAGGATGGCTCGGAAGAGTGGGGTAATTGGCCCAAGTACAATTAGGAGAAAAAGAGGAAAAAACAATAAATAAATAAAAACATTTGTAAAAGCTTTCTTAAAAAGAAGAGTTTTAAGATGAGACTTAAAAGAAGCTAGAGACTTGGTTTGTCTTAGTTCAATAGGTATAGAGGTCCACAGTGTGGGGGCTCTAACAGCAAAAGTCCAATCACCCTTTGCAACAAACCAAGCCCTGGGAATAACCAGCAGAGCTCCATCTGCAGATCTCAGTGATCGAGGGGGCATATACTAGGCCAATAAATCACCAATGTATGGAGCAGCAAGACCATTTAAAGCCTTAAAAGTGGGAAATGGATGTTCGGGCGGCGTAGCAGTTGCCTACCAACACGGGGATCGCTGGTTCAAGTCCTCGTGTTACCTCCGGCTTGGGTGGGCCGTCCCTACAGACACAGTTGGCCGTATCTGCGGGTGGGGAGCCGGATGTGGGTATGTGTCCTGGTCGCTGCACTAGCGCCTCCTCTGGTTGGTCCGGGGGCCTGTTCAGGGGGGAGGGGCAACTGGGGGGAATAGTGTGACCCTCCCACGCGCTGGTGGGAGGGTCACACTATTGCCCTGACCGACCAGAGGAGGCGCTGGTAAAGTGATCAGGACACACACCCACATCCAGCTTCCCACCTGCAGACACGGCCAGGTGTGTCTTTAGGGATGCCTGACCAAGCCGGAGGTAACACGGGGATTCGAACCGCCGATCCCCATGTTGGTAGGCAACAGAATAGACCGCCACGCCAGCTGGACGCTACTGCACACTGTTATTGCTTTCTATTTATGCCATTGATGGATTCAGTGGTGTAGTCCTGCTGCTGAAGCTCTTCTGTATTCTGCTTTTAAACCGAGTAGCCCCCCCTCCCTAAAAAAAAAAAGTTAATTTTTTTGGACAGTTGAAAAATGGAAAGGAGTGGAGCCATAAGATCATGCTCCCTTCAAAAAGCCACAATTCCCAACAGTAGAATGAAACCGCATGGACAGTCCCAGGAGATAGAATACGGGGGAGAGGCTGACAGAGGTTTTTGGTGGGGGTGTGGAATTTTCTTTCTCCCCAGTTTTCTTAGTAATGAGGATTATAATATTGATTGAAAATGCTTCAACGTCTTACAACAGCACATATTTTAGATGCACTCGCTCACAACATTTTTGCAGGGGTTACAGTAACGACCCCCACTCCCCACCCAATCTAAACATGGTACAGCTAAACAAGAGACTAAGTGTCACTTTGTGAGTAAGTGAGTCAGACGCCAGGTTCATGAGGTGCTTCACATCTAAAAAAGCTTTGCGTGCTGTGTTTTCCTCCATGGTCCCTGAATTCAGGCTTACCCGGTGGAGACTGATCAATTTTAATACAGCCGAGGTCAAACAAACCTCCCAGCTTGCATAACAACAAGCCACAAAAAGGGAAACCCAGTTGGGGAATCACCAAAAAGTCCACTTTTCCACAGCATAGTTGAAGACAGGAAGTGGAAACCAACTAAATATACATGACGGTTGTTAGTGACGATAACAAAGGTGTTAGCGAGTGGGAGAAGGTGGATGAAGTCATCGCTCAGACACGTCCCGGTTCTGTTGGTGGAGTGAGAGTTGTGCATTCAGCTCCCCAGAGCGAACTGGTGATTAATGGTGGGAAGGGTGTGGGTACCAGAGTGTCTGACTCCAACTGATTAATTATTACTGACTCAAAGGCCCACAAAGGGTCAATTCCTTTAACTCAAGCCTGAGTGCACACCGACGCCTCTCTACCAAACCAAGAGAAACAACAAGGAAGATTGTTCCCCTAAGAGGAGCTCGATTTCCTGAGAAAATATTGTAACGTGCACGCATGACTAGACTCGCTAGCCCTTGGCTAACGGGTCGGAACCTTTAGTCGACCGGTTAGCGTAGTCGCCCGTGGTGCGGGGGGACACAGGTTTGTGTCACGGCCGTGGCGGTTCCCAGCCGCCCCCTGAATTCGCTGCCATATCTATAACAGAGGTGATAGAATCTATACTGTGCTGTGACTAATGTGTTAAAATGTGTACGAGAAGGAATGTGAACAAGAGTTAACGGTGTCAGCGTTTTTATTTCCACTCTCCTCTTTGTAAAATGCTTGGGCACACAGCTTTCTTATCCTCCTCATATGAGACTTTTTTATTTGTTAAAGCCTCGCCTCGCTATGGCTGAGATGTACAATTTTAGGTGCAATAATTACTGCCATTAAAATCATGAAAAAATTGAACTATTTTTGACATTAAAAGACCACTTTTCAAGTTATGCGTAGTCATCAGCGTTTGGCTTATAAATAATATATGGTATTTTACAGTGACCACCTTTCAGCAGTGTTTCATCAAACGCAATAAAGATGAAGTGTAAGAAATAACGATGATAAATCGTTTCGTCAGAATTGGGGAAAAGGACCACTGTAACAAAAACTAATTCTCTGCATTTGCATATGGCATGGCAATTACTGCATCTATGACCGCCTCTGCCTACATTTTGAAACTTCAAAAAAAGTGTAGCTTAAACACCAGCCCAACTTCATGAATGTTTAGCGTAACCTGCCTCCAGAATGCAGGTTTCCTTTAAAAGTGTTTAACACTGGGCGTCCAGGTGGCGTGGTGGTCTGTGCCGTTGCCTACCAACACAGGGATTG
>NC_079219.1:5667180-5712180 GCF_029633865.1 Lampris incognitus | reverse complement strand
TACAAAGTGCTTTACAAAAATATAAAACCAGACAAGGCAAAAATAAGAATAAGGCCAAATAAGTAAGAGTAAAAATAAAAACAGTATGAATAAATAAAAACAAATATCAAACATTTGCAAAAACCTTCACAAAAATAAAAGCTTTAAGACGGGATTTAAAAGAAGCTAGAGACTTGGTTTGTCTTGGTTCAGTGGGAAGAGAGTGTGGGGGCTCTAACGGCAAAAGCCCGATCACCCTTTGTGACAAACCAAGACCTGGGAATAACTAGCAAGGCTCCATCTGTGGATCTTAATGGTCAAGAGGGTGTATACCAGGTCAATAAATCACAAATGTATGTAGGAGCAAGAACGTTTAAGACCTTAAAAGTGAGCAATGAAATTTTAAAATCAATTCGAAATATAACGGGGAGCCAGTGTAGGGAGGAAAGCACAGGAGTGATATGGTCATGCCTTTTCGACCTGGTAATGAGCCGAGCAGCGGCATTTTGTACCGGCTGCAGACGTTGGAGGAAGCCCTTGCTGATACCTGAGTAAAGTGCATGCATAGTCAAGCCGAGCTGATAATAGCTCATACAACTCATTGCAGATCGGCAATTGATAAAAGCGACATAATTTTGGAGATTAGCTTGAGCTGGAGAAAGCAAGACTGAACATGTTTTATTTGGTTATCAAAACTGAGGTTAACATTGAGTATTACCCAGTGGAGGCTGGCGCTAACAATTTTTGGGGGGTGCAATTTAGCTTGGCGCAGCACACCTGACAGCTGCTTTAATGTCCACACAGTCACAGAGTTACTAAGAAGGACAATGTAGCCTATAGATTTGATCACCCGTGATAAAATCAACGGGCTACATTGGGCTACATTGTCCTTCTTCAGAATTTTTTTTTTTTTAAATTTATTTCTGATTTTTCCCCTTTTTTCTCCCAATTTAGTGGCCAATCGATCCCTATTTTAATTCAAACACCCACCCTCATACTGCCTGCGTTCGCCAACTGCATCTCTCCGGCCGGCAGTCTCAAAGGAGACCGCCTCCCCACTTTTGTGACAAGGCGACTCCAAGCCGAACCACTGTTCCTCCGACACACACAGAGACGCATTCACGTGACGAACACAAGCCGACTCCGCCCCCCTCCCGAAGACAGCGTTGCCAATGATCGCTGCTTCATGGAGTCCGGCCATAGTCGGATCTGACGAGACCGGGGCGCGAACCCCAGTCCCCAGTGGGCAACTGCATCGACGCAAAGCCGATGCTTAGACCGCTACACCACCGCGGACCCCCTTCCTTCTTCAGAATTAACATGGGGAATGGAACGAATGCAAGGGCTTGGCTGGGTTTGGGACCTGATATTCTCCAACTTATTTAAAAAATAAGTGAGAACATTTTCAGACACCTCAACATCAGGTTCAAATAAAGAGGTGGAGGGACCATTAACAGAATCAATTACCCTGAAGAGAACTTTAGGATTGAGGTTATTTCTTGATAGCAGTATGGATATGAGGTTGTCAAGGAAGGACTGAGCATCAGGATTGAGCTTTGGGATATCTAGGGCATCAAGGAATGAATACATTTCAGACAAATCTAGTTCAGCATCTGGTTGGTATAGAGCAGAATAATGCACTTTCTATTTGAATATCTTAGATAGTTCTGTGTGGATGCTGGAGATTGCCAATCTCAAATTGCTCGAAAGGTTATCTGTTAACTTGTGCAATTTAACCTGCTGCTGCTGCCAGAGATGAGTCTGTCTTGGTTAGCACACACTGCTTGGTCCTCTAAGGGCAGCCATTACTGTGTTGACATCTTATATGGTCTCTGACTTTCCCGGTGATTTGACGCTAAGTGAGTGCGGGGCTTCAGGGCGTGGTTTTGCTTTGGGATTCTTCAGTATTTTTTTGGTCAGTTTAACCTTTCTCATAGGTCTAAAAACTGTTGTTTAGGAAGTTTAAGAGCGCCTTTTACCTTTGCGACAATATCCTACTGTAAAGGATTCAGTGAGAGTAATGTCCATCCATCTATCCATCCATTATCCAAACCGATTATCCTGCCCTCAGGGTCGCAGGGATGCTGGAGCCTATCCCAGCAGTCATTGGGCGGCAGGCGGAGAGACACCCTGGACAGGCCACCAGGCCATCACAGGGCAAAATAAAGGTATTATAGCAAATTCGGGGGGCAGTCAGGAACCATCGCAGCTGGGAAGCAAACCTGGGTCGCCTGCACCACGGCTGACTGTGCTAACCAGTCAATGAAAGGGTCTGATCCCTTAGTTTGAACCTGATCTAGAACCTGATCCAGAGAGTAATAATTAATATGTAAATGTTCTTGCCATGCAGAGCTCACAAAACTACATCTTCACATGTCGCTGCTCATAAGCGCCCCCTAAAAGGGACGACTTCTTGCCAGCTCCAATAGTCTCAAGTCAAATTTGCCTTTATTTTTGCAGGGTTCAGTTTCTGCTATGAATTATTAGATTAAAGTAACCTTTGGTTTTGCAATCTGTATGGCGGAATAAAAGGAACTGGGCTCATTTTTCACCTAGGGGGTGATGAAAATAAGCAATTATTCCACTGTGCTTTGTTTGGCTGAACTCAGAGATCATGTCTCCCTCTGTTAAAAGGGAGCGTGAGAGAGCAGGTGCAGTGTTGATATTAGACTGTGCACACCCACAAAAACTCAAATTTATTTCTGCGACACTGGCCTGTGAGTAGATTTAGGAAACAAACACTAATGAGATGGAAAGAATTTGAATTTTGCAAAAATTGGGATGGATGGATGGATCTATTTCTATTGCCCTTTAGCTCCCATGAAGAACTCCTCTGGATCCGCAGTGAAGACATGTACAGCACACCGGCTGCAGACCTGAACTATTCCAGTGTCTACTGAAAGTTTTTCTCTTTTCTTTTCCGTTCCTTCCCTCTCTACAAAGCTGGTTCTAGCCTCGTGTTTGTAATGACACCAAAACTCACTTTTGGCATCAACTTTTTCAAAAGTGTTTGTTTGCTGTGTGTGTGTGTGTGTGTGTGTGTATACATGTGCACTGACATCTGCACTTGTTTGTGTGTTTGTGTGGATGTGCATGCCTGTGCGTGCATGGTGTTGCAGGCTGTATATTGAGTGATGCTGCTCAGCTGACAGCTGCACACCGTTCGTATTATTCAACGGCCGGGGCCTCTCATTATACGTGCAAAGCGAGCCGTAACAAAGGGGAAGAGAGAGAGAGAAAGGCAGCAAAAGCAGAAGTTGTTCACCCTCAGTGCAGTGAAATGGGGAAATTTGCAGGCTTACAAACAAAGGAAAAAGAGAAGTTGTGTCAGTTTGGATTGTTATTGTTGGATGGCTTGTTTAAAACTACACCTGAGGCTAGCTGTTAGGCAGCAGCGGTAGCTGGAAGTGTTCAAAGACACATGCGGGTACACACACACACACACATTTGCATCCAAATGAATATCAACTTTCTGGCTTTTGTTTCTGTGGTTGCTTACAGTTATGCAAAGAGAATATCTAGACCCAGCAGCACACATTTACTCTGGTGAAAGAGCAAAAGGAGCGTGTGGAGAGAAGCCTCTCCTGTTACACAACTGTCCTTCAGTGTCATTGTTGTCAGTAACACAACAACACATCCCCTCTACTCTATGGGGGGGGGCATGAAATGGCCAGCTCAGTTTATTGTGGGTGGTTTAAATGGATATGTGTGTGTGTGTGTGTGTGTGTGTGTGTGTGTGTGTGTGTGTGTGTGTGTGTGTGTGTGTGTGTGTGTGTGTGCGTGTATGTATGTGTGTGTCTTTGCATGCGTACCTGTGCCTATGGGTCTTGCACCCCGTTTACACTTGTTTTTAAAATACGTTTTTTGCGATTGGATCACAAGCAGACAGCGCTACATACAAGTGTAACCGACCACCAAAACGTTTTGTGAACCGGTTACACAAACCACTTGCCGAGGTGGTCTGGGACGCATTTGACCACAAATCTTTTGTAGTGTAAACGCTGATGCGTCCTGATGCGTCCCCGACAAGGACGTAACAGGAAAATGCGTCATCAATGCAGGTATGTATGTACATTAGTGCTTGAAACATCTTCAAACATTAGCTATTGTAACGTGCATGGATAAGTAGACACGTTAGCCCATGGCTAACGGGGCAGACCCTTTAGTGGACTGGTTAATGCTGTCGCCCGCGGTGCAGGAGATATGGGTTCGTGTTCTGGCTGTGGCGGCGGTTCCCGCAGCTCCCCCCGAATTTGCTACACTATTGTTTTCACAGCTAGTCGGCAAATCTGGCGCTTGACTGAGGCCCTCTGACCTTGTAACAGAAGTGATGTAGACAGTAACGAAATCTTCTTCTTCGGAGTAACGAAATCTGATCACAAGTGGTCAGCAGAACGCATTATCGCTGTCCACTTGTGATCCGATCACCCAGAATGCATTTTAAAACCAAGTGTAAACAGGGTGTTGGAAACTGCTCACACAGGGCAAGAGAGGACAGCTTCTATTGTCTCCAATTTAAAGCCACTCAGTGTCTGCAGTAACTTAGTTGCAAACTACCATTAACAACTGAACACGGCAGACGATCGCACCACTGTGCCCCCCGAAAAGACCTGCTGGCCTCAATCCAGAACCACTTCCTCTATAGAATAATCACAGGATTATAAACCCGATCCCTGGTCACAGACCCATGCACAGTTCAGCAGCTCTTGTTCCTCCTAATGACATAATGCCCTGCAGAAAACTCCACGTGTGTTTGTACACTGGCAGGGAGAGGGGAACTAAGAGGCAGCTGATGAGGCGGCAGTTTTGTAGCACTTGAGAGAAAACAGGTCTTCCTCTGCTCTGCATGGGCTAGCTGTCTCTAGCCCCCTCATGTGGGAGGTCCACCTACCCACCAGTTCGGTTGTGTCCGGCTGCTGTGATTGTGATGACTTATAACTTGAAAACATTGTTTACAACTTCATACACAGTGCTCTCAAGTTACAAAAAGGAAATGGCCGAAAGCTATTTTATGTACAATTAGCTAATCTGTATTGGCAATAAAGCTTGCATGGCATGGATAATAGACAAGTTAAAGTAAGCACCCACACAGTGATGCTTGGATACAAAAAGATCTTCTCGATTCTTGCATCTCATCTCTCACTCATGTTTTACAATAAACATACACAATATACAAGGAGTAGAAAACAATGTGGGTAAGTGTCTTATTTAAATATGAACTGGGTGCAACATTAGATGTCCTGTGTAAGATCTAAAGACAACACTGTTGCGTCTGTGACAAACTGAAACTAGCCACAACTGTGGGGCCAATGTGTAGACAATGTTAGGTAACTCTTTATAACTACACAAATGAAACATTAGTTAAATATTTAACCAAAAACCATTAATTGGTTAGTATTATGAATGGGGAAACCTAGTGCGTACTGTGTAGGGGCAATACCATCAATACCAACGGCACATGGGACGCTTAGGGGATGGACAAGAGACGGACAGGGGGCGGCCAGGAGATGGACAGGGGACCTGGGCGAGACTCAGGCGGGACTGTATTATAACGGAAATGGTAGTGGTACGGAAATGTGGTAAAACAGAACCGGCATTCGGATGGGAATGTAATGGAACTGATCCTCGGACGGGACTCTAAACGGAATTATGGTACTTTAGCGGAACTCTGGTGAGACTGTTAACGGAACTGACTCTAAACGGGACTGCTATAAAAACTCTAAACGGGACTGCGACTTGATGAATTTTCCACATTCCAGTTTGATCTTAGTTGTCAACGTTACTCGACACTTTTATATTTCAAGCCATGAGCGTAGTACTGCACTGAATTGTAAGTAAGTCCATTCAAAACATGTCGATATGGAATTCTAAAGATTTGATTTGAAATTTTAGAATGGGGAAAATGGAAATCCCCATTCACTTGCGCTTGTCCTGATTGCGAAAAACTGGAAGAAAAAAAAAAAGCTAAAAAATTTTAAAACCGCAAATCTTGTGTTCATGTTGTCTGGCGCAGAACTTTTAATTAGGAATAAAATGAATGTGATTGTCAGTGTTATAAAAAATAATGATATAGAATAACAAAGTCGATTTTCATCCCTCTGAGGATCCCTCAGCTCCAAGTGTGAGTCAGATTCAGCGATATCGATGGACTTTAAGGTACTTAAACAGAGCCCTGAAAAACCACATTTGCACGAAAACTTGTGTTTTTAGTGTTGCTGTCTGGCAAGCGTTTTTTTGGTTCTTTGCTCTAACATCTTCTACCGTCCTTGCACTGAACTGTGGTTATTCTAACGTGTTTTTGGTTGATACCTCGGCTCTAGGTGCTCGAAAAAAGTCACAGGGGTTTCCCCATTCGCGCTTGCCAGCGCAGTAATTAGTAACTACTGAATTCATCATTTGTAAAGCATTTGTAAAGCAAGACATGCACCAATGGTTAGTGAGTGTGTTAATCGATGTTTACTTATTAATACTACAATTCATGCTTAATTCAGGTAGTTACTAGTTGTTAGTTAAGTATTTTGTATGACCTCATCTAAAATGGGGACTATCTCTGCCTAAAGCATTTACACATGAGACTGAAAGGCCAGCAGCACCCTGAGCCTCACAAAAGTCTAAAGGATCATAAGACCCTTTAGAAAGTGTAAGTACACGATTAACACACTATTTACATGTACATCTGTGCATGAATTAATCATAAATAAGTATTTATAAAATATCTGTTAACACACTCACTATCCACTGGTGCATGTTTGCTTTACAAATGCTTTACAAATGATGAATTCAGTAGTTACTAATACTTAACTAATTCTTCATTTGTGTAGTTATTATAAAGTCTTACCCAATGTTATTTACATATGTATACTCAGACTTGTGAACATGCATTTCATTTTGTAAATGTGTATCGGAGACCTCTGAACATGTATCTCAATCTGTAAATGAGAAAGTATACAGTTATTTCTCCCCATTGCCTTGGTCAGGGGCACAGACAGGAGTATACAATGGTGCTTGAAAGTTTGTGAACCCTTTCGAATTGTCTATATTTCTGCATAAATAACCTAAACCATCATAGATTTTCACACAAGTCCTAAAAATAGATAAAGAGAACCCAATTAAACAAATGAGACAAAAATATGATACTTGGTCATTTATTTATTGAGGAGAATTACCTAATATTGCATATCTGTGAGTGGCAAAAGTATGTGAACCTCTAGGATCAGCAGTTAATTTGAAGGTGAAATTAGAGTCAGGTGTTTTCAATCAATGGGATGACAATCAGGTGTGAGTGGGCACCCTGTTTAATTTAAAGAACAGGGATCTACCAAAGTCTGGTCCTCACAACACATGTGGAAGTGTATCATGGCAAGAACAAAGGAGATTTCTGAGGACCTCAGAAAAAGCGTTGTTGATGCTCATCAGGCTGGAAAAGGTTACAGAACCACCTCTAAAGAGTTTAGACTCCACCAACCCACAGTCAGACAGATTGTGTACAAATGGAGGAAATTCAAGACCATTGTTACCCTCCCCTGGAGTGGTCGACCATCAAAGATCACTCCAAGAGCAAGGCGTGTAATGGTCAGCCAGGCCACAAAGGAACCCAGGGTAACTTCGAAGCAACTAAAGGCCTCTCTCACATTGGGTAATGTTAATGTTCATGAGTCCACCATTAGGAGAACACTGAACAACATTGTGTGCATGGCAGGGTTGCAAGGAGAAAGCCACTGCTTTCCAAAAAGAACATTGCTGCCCGTCTGTAGTTTGCCAAAGATCACGTGGACAAGCCAGAAGGCTACTGGAAACATGTTTTGTGGACACAAGACCAAAATAGAACATTCTGGTTTAAATGGGAAGTTTTATGTTTGGAGAAAGGAAAACGCTGCATTCCAGCATAAGAACCTTATCCCATCTGTGAAACATGCTGGTGGTAGTGTCATGGTTTGGGCCTGTTTTGCTGCATCTGGGCCAGGACGGCTTGCCATCATTGATGGAACAATGAATTTTTAATTATACAAGGAAAATGTCAGGACATCTGTCCGTGAACTGAATCTCAAGAGAGCGTGGGTCATGCAGCAAGACCACAACCCTAAGCACACAAGTCGTTCTACCAAAGAATTGTTAAAGAAGAATAAAGTTAATGTTTTGGAATGGCCAAGTCAAAGTCCTGACCTTAATCCAATCGAAATGTTGTGGAAGGACCTGAAGCAGTTCATGTGAGGAAACCCACCAACTTCCCAGAGTTGAAGCTGTTCTGTACGGAGGAATGGGCTAAAATTCCTCCAGGCCGATGTGCAGGACTGATCAACAGTTACCAGAAATGTTTAGTTTATTGCTGCACAAGGGCAGGGCGGGGCGGGGTGGGGGGTGGGGTCACACCAGATACTGAAAGCAAAGGTTCACATACTTTTGCCACTCACAGATATGTAATACTGGATCATTTTCCTCAATAAATAAATGACCAAGTATAATATTTTTGTCTCATTTGTTTAATTTGGTTCCTATTTATCTACTTTTAGGACTTGTGTGAAAATCTGGTGATGTTTTAGGTCATATTTATGCAGAAATATAGAAATTTCTAAAGGATTCACAAACTTCCAAGCACCACTGTACATGCAAATGTGTACTTAGACAGCCTATTTATTGTGAAGCGCAGCTGAACTTGAACTGAGAAATTCTCTTTTTTTTTTTGGAAAACTTTATTTTCCAATTTTCAAGTTTTTTAGAACAGGTATACAAAGCACATGAACAACAACAACAACAACAATAACAAAAATAAACATGCAGGAATCCCCCCTCCCCCCCAGGCTCGAAAACGAAAAAAAAAGGACTATGCAGGGATTTCTTATTCCAATTCCACATAATAACCATATTTTTGAAGATGATATAAAGTTGTACACATATATCTAAGTATTTTCATTACAACCAGGTAAAGAAATTCTCTTTTACCATCCGCTGAAACCACAGGCTTACACAATCCACTCAGTTACAAGAGCCCGTTTACAGTTTTAGATTTAAGTACACATTTTCAAATTCTCCTACACATTCACAAAACATACCCCCCCCCTTGTTTTCTCCCTAATTGTATTTGGCCGATTACCCCACTCTTCTGAGTTGTCCCAGTTGCTGCTCCACCCCCTCTGCCGATCCAGGGAGGGCTGCAGACTACCACATGCCTCCTCCCATACATGTGGAGTCACCAGGTGCTTCTTTTCACCTGACAGTGAGGAGTTTCACCAGGGGGACGTAGCACGTGGGAGAATCACACTATTCCCCCCAGTTCCCCCTCCCCCCTGAACAGCTGCCAGAGGAGACCTTAATGTTTCTGTTTTCGTTTTTTGTTGTTGTTGTTTTTTTTTGTTTTTTTTTAATGGTGGTTTTGAATTAGGTGATATGGTGGCGCAATGGTTAACGTGGTCGCCTCACAGCAAGAAGGTCCCGGGTTTGAGCCCCGGGCTAGTCCAACCTTGGGGGTCGTCCCGGGTCGTCCTCTGTGTGGAGTTTGCATGTTCTCCCCGTGCCTGCGTGGGTTTCCTCCGGGGGCTCCGGTTTCCTCCCACAGTCCAAACACATGTAGGTCAGGTGAATCGGCCATACTAAATTGTCCCTAGGTATGAATGTGTGTGTGTGTGTGTGTGTGTGTGTGTGTGTGTGTGTGTGGACCCTGTGTGATGTCCTGGCGGCCTGTGCAGGGTGTCTCCCCACCTGCTGCCCAATGGCTGCTGGGATAGGCTCCAGCATCCCCGCGACCCTGAGCAGGCTAAGCGGGTCAGATAATGGATGGATGATGGACGAATGGATGGATGGTTTTGAATTAAAGCTGAAAGCTCATGAGCGGATCATATCTCACATTATTTGGAGAATCTCTACTATTACGTGACAGATGGTACTACACAATTCAACCCCTGCGTCTCTGTCCAGAGTAACAAGCATGAACATGTGTACCTACACATATAACAGTTTACACTTCTCCCCTTCATTTCCTCTGCCATTGTTTACCGGTCTTATTCCTCAGAGTAGAGAGAGGGGACAGGACATATCCATTAAAGCAGTTTTCTGTCTACAGATAAGATTAGAACTTCCGGTTTTAAACTGATTCCCTGCAGCGTGTGAAGAAATCAGAACTCTTGTATATTATATTATGTTTTGGCCACGTTACAGAGCTCCGTCTGTTGTGTTGCCCCCCCTACTGTTCAGACAGGGAATAGCAGAGCAGGGAGGCTAACGGTAGGGGGGACGAACATGAGATCAGATAGTGCTGTAAAACAACTTCATCGCCCCGGAAAGCCATCTTATGAACTACAGTGAATTCATCTCTCATTTCACTTTTCCTGTCACAATTAAAGCATTTGCTCTGGTAATGGGGGCTATTCCTAATGGTTCTGTAATTTTGTGCGAGGGTTGTTTAGTTCAGTGTTTCTTTGGTTAATCCTGCTGATTCTCCTTGTGGGAAAATGTGTTTCCCACCATCCTGCAAAAATAGTAACAAAGCTATTCGCTCTTTGTTCCACAATCAAGTTGTCACAAAGCCTTATGTCACTACTTACTGGAGCAACTTTGCTAAGAATATTCTTTGCTCAGAAGTGTGGTCACTGACTCACCAATACTTTATTACTAATAAGATAAGAGAGGTTTCCTTTCAAATTTGACCTAAATTTGACCCTGCAAAGCATTTTCTCAAGAAATTTAAGGCTGATATAAATTGCGGCACTGTGGCGCAGTGGTTAGTGCAGTTGCCTCACAGCAAGAAGGTCCTGGGTTTGAGCCCCGGGGTAGTCCGACCTTGGGGGTCGTCTTGGGTCATCCTCTGTGTGGAGTTTGCATGTTCTCCCCGTGTCTGTGTGGGTTTCCTCCGGGTGCTCCAGTTTCCTCCCACAGTCCAAACACATGTAGGTCAGGTGAATCGGCCGTACTACATTGCCCCTAGGTGTGTGTGTGTGTGTGTGTGTGTGTGTGGGGGGGGGGCCCTGTGATGGCCCGGTGGCCTATCCAGGGTGTCTCCCCGCCTGCCGCCCAATGACTGCTGGGATAGGCTCCAGCATCCCTGAGAGCAGGATAAGCGGTTTGGATAATGGATGGATGGCTAAATGTAAATTGTTCTTTTTGCTCAGCTCATCCAGTAACTGTGCCCCATCTTTTTTGGCATTGTCAATATTCTAGGACTCTATGGAAAGATGTTTCAACATTTATTACTGACACCTTATACATGGATTCTGCATTGTTTTATGAGTATATTATTTTCGGATTCTTTGCCTACGACAATACATTTGAGGAAAGAGCATATATCATAAATCTATTGATTATTCTAGCTAAATTCTATATACATAAGCACAAGTTTACGAACCGAAGACCCCTTTTTAATTGATTTTTATGAAGGTTTTGAACAGTACATAAAAAGTATTAATTCTAGTGCCAATAAAAAGGCCCAAAAAACTGTAATGGCATGTGTTCGCTGTAAAATATGTATGTAAATGAATTGTGATTTTAGCTGTTGTGTCTTAAATGTTTTTGTTTTCTTTATTATTTTTATTTTTTATTTGGCCTACCCCCCTGACATGTTTGTTTGCACTGCAGTCATCCATGTTGTAAAAGAGTGACATGTGTACAACTTGTTGTCAATTAATCAATAAAGGAAAAGAAAAGTAGTGCCGTAAAACATGGCCCACTTGTTAATACGAGAAAAACATGAGCGCTACACTCCTTCTTCAGTCACACAGCTACCTGTGCATCACTGGGGAGTAACAAGAGACAGATATTTTTTTATCTATTTTCCACCAGTGCATGGTTAAATTTGATGCATGTGTGTAATGCAGACATTAATCAGGCATGTCCCTGTTTTTCATGTCCTTCCTGTTCTCCTGATGCTGCAGCGATGAGGAGGCCTCCTACGCAGAGTATTACCCAATCATCCCCGGGGACATCATGTCCGTCAAGGAGATCCTGAACATTGGCAGTTTCCCCCGTCACAGAACATGGTACGGTGAGAGCTGGGCAGAGAGGAAATGGTTGTAGCACATTTAAATCTGGCTTCGCCTCTAGTAATGCCTTGTACTGTCCAAATATAATCCGTCGTATGTGTAACATACACTCTGCTCATAATCTGTCTTGTTTATAACAGACATTCTAAACAGCTTACCTTACATATAACACTCATTCTAATCATAATTCACCAGATGTATACTATTCCTTCCCAATACTTTAAATTACCTGTATGTATAATATTCTCAGTACTTTACTTTATGTATAACACTCATTTTAACTATAGCTGAACTTATGTATAAAACTAATCTTAACTATACTTCAGAGACTGTCCTCCACCAATAAACAACCAGGGACCACCAGGTACTCCCCCTACTGAAACACAATAATGACTCAACCCGTTGAGGCATCGCTGTGCTCCTACCACCTCAAAAAGGTTACCGAACTGACGATGATGATGATGATGATGATGATAGGTGGTTTGTACAAGCAGCTTATTACCACCTATAGTGAGGTTTTAAGCTACTTCCTGGCGGTCCTCCGTAATTATAACACGTTACTTGCCCTGTAACAATAAGCATCTCCTTCCATAAGCTGTGGTGAGAAGGAATATTAATAAAAGCAAAGTGTAATGTCACATAGCGGTTATAATGTCCACGCTAGCTGACTTGCTAACTTGTGGCTAACGTTAAGTTAGCTCTTATAACCTTATCCATAGGTAAACGTACTGCCAATAGCAATCTTACTTACTATACTAGATGGAGAAACAACACAAAAACACACTGACTACATATTCTATTGTTCTCACACTGTTTTAAAAAACCCACAATGCACAGAGGAGAAAAGTATCTGTGGCATATCTATCTGCTGCCGGTAGGGTGTGGGTCATATTAGAGGACAAACGACCTATGTGGTGTTATGGGTTGGAGGACTTGTTGATAATTTACCTTATGTATAACATTTATTTCAGTTAGTTTAGCTTTTGTATAACACTCATATGGTTTGACTTATCCACTCATTCCAAATAGTTTACTTTACTATAACATTCATTTTAACTATAGTTTACCTTATATATAACATGCATTCTAACTCTACCTTAAGTATAGCATTCATTTCAACTGTAGTTTACTTGACATATAACACTCATTGTAGGTATATAGTTTACCTCATGAAGACTAACTATAGTCTGCCTGATGACCATATTTCAGAGATTTGCAATCAATATAAAAAACCCCCACCAAATTGAAGTTATGAACATCACAAATTCATTTCAATATAAATTCAGTTTATATCAGATCAGAAACAATGACTCGGAACAGTATTCATGACGACACTGTGAAATGTGTTGGACGTGCTGAAACATCTAACACCGTCATGGTGACCAGGGTTGCACCAGGCACATGTTCTTACAGCAAACCAGTCACACATCCAAGCAAATTCAAACCTCCATCTGCAACATGAAAGCTCAACGGCACCAAAGCACAACCATTTTTTTTTTATGTTGGATAAGTAATTTATACCAATGGCAGTTTTACACCCCATCTTTTATCTCCCGCCAAGTCAAAGTCCATGTACGTGCAAATCATGATGGTGAATGCATCTAGATTCTAAGACTGAGAGCAGGGCAGCACTTCTCCAGAAGACTTCCTCCCTGGATGAGTAGCTTTTGTTAATGAATAAAATTCGACGGGCTTCCGTATCAGTAGTCCCCTCCTCATCCTGTCCCTGTTTTATTTGAGAAAGAGGAGTGGGTCAAGTTTCAATGGTGATTTGCACTGTGGGCCGAGAGCTCAAGAGCTGTTCTATTATGGGGTTGTTAATAAACCATGCAAATCAGGGTCCTTTTGCTGCACCCTCTTCCTCTCTTTGTTTATGAGTCTCGGTAGAAGAGGCCAGCTGTGGAAGTGCCACATCACTTCCTGTCAGTAGAATTTATGCAACCAATAAGCGATAACCATGCATGCTGAACAACCTTGTACAATTGCACTGACACAGATGGGGCGAGAGAAGTGGCAAACTGATATCAGATCCCATATAAAGGAAGGTAAAAAGTTCATCCTGTCTGAAGAACATAAGCGTGGCACGTCATGAACCATACCAAGAAACAAACGTTAGTAACCCTATAATTTACAGGCTGTTAATTATGTAGTAATTGTGAAGAAATTGCTAAGAAATTACAGTAAAGTAAAATCAGTCAAATCAATATAATGACAAGTTGTAGTAATAGAATTACCAGGAAGTATTTGGTTATTATAGAGTAAAATTAAAGCAGAACAAACAGGTTTGGCTGGTAATTATATGGGAATATATTGTTATATTGAGTGGCGTAACCCCCATTTCTTCACATTGCTGTGTAATTTCTTAGCAGTTTCTTCACAGTTCTGACGTAAGTTCTTAACAGTTTCTTCACAATTGCTACATAATTTCTTAGCGGCCGCTAACGGCCTGTAAATTATAAGGTTACCCAAACGTTTTCATGCCATCACCACAGCAGCTTATGAATTTCAGGAGTCGCCTGTCAAAGATCACCTGTAATCTCCAACAGGTCCCCCAACCCATACCACCACATAGGTCGTTTGTCCTCTAATATGACCCACAGGAGCGTTTCCTAAATTAGCGCCCCCTACCGGCGGCAGGAGATATACCATAGAAACTTCTCGCCTCTGTGCATTGTGGGTTTTTAAAACAATGTGAGAACAATAGAATATGTAGTAGTGTGTTTTTTTGTTGTTTGGCCGTCTAGTATAGTAAGTAAGATTGCTATTGGCGGTGTGTTTACCTGAATAACGTTATAAGAGCTAACTTACCGTTAGCCACAAGTTAGCAAGTCAGCTAGCGTGGACATTATAACCGCTATGTGACATTAAACTTTGCTTTTATTAATATTCCTTCTCACCACAGCTTATGGAAGGAGAAGCTTATTGTTACAGGGGAAGTGACGTATTATAATTACGGAGGACCGCGAGGAAGTAGCTTAAAACGTCGCTATAGGTGGTAATAAGCTGCTTGTACAAACCACCTATCATCATCATCATCATCAGTTCGGTAACCTTTTTGAGGTCGTAGGAGCACAGCGATGCCTCAACAGGTTGAGTCATCATTGTGTTTCAGTAGGGGGAGTACCTGGTGGTCCCTATTTCCTCTCCAGGGGCCTCATGTATCAATCGTTACTATGAGCAAATTTGTGTGTACACGCCCATGGGGTTTTTTAGCCCTGAAGTTTGTCTCAGGGACCAGTGTAGAACCTGGGTAATCCCTGAATTTAGACAGCCATTGGCTAACACTGATGTCTTTGCAGGCCTGGGTGATTGCTCGTTGCAAGAGGTAGACAATAGATGTCAGGGGGAAGGAATTACAAATAACCATCATGCTTTGCTGCTGCTGTCAGAAAATCTTGAGGGCTAAAAAATTCCATGGGTGTGTAAGAACAAGTTTGCCCATAGTAACAATTGATACATGAGGCCCCTTCCCTTGTATGGATGGCTGCTGGTTCACAGAGGAACTCATTCGCCCTTTGACAGGTTTTGTTTTTAGTCCTGCTGGGTGTCCCACAAACCCTCACAACACCCCAAGGGTTGAAGTGGGGGTGACAGTTTAGTCGCCGATGATCTGACGGTTGCAGTTTAACGTCGTACCCAGGACAAAATGACCTATGGGGTCGTTTTTTTGGTGGAGGACAGTCTCGCAATCTCACTTTCATACAAAGTAGTGAATTTTTATAATAGAGGAATCTTTATTACCCCGCCAAAGTGACTGGCGGAAAAATGCACCCGAAAAAAAAAGAATCTTGCGTTCAGCTGGTAGGGGGTAATTTAGCACTTACTGTCTATCAGAGAAAATGGGTGTCAAGAGTGGAACCAAAGTGGATTCTGAGAGGGTTTTTATGAAGTATATGGGACACCATTTACTTAATGTCTCTTACAATTATGTTTGCAAGAAGAGGGATATAATGCTTCACTGTCATAAAGACGATGTGGTATAACTAAAAATAACTCCTACAGTCGGGTTGTTTAGGTCACAGAGAACAGGAAGACAAAGTGAACAGGCAGCTTCGTGACGATGATTTGCTTTACCCGAAATCCTGCTTTTTTTTGGGGGGGGGGCATATCACCCTGTCTGAATCACAAAATTATCTGTGCAAAGATGTGGCGGCACTTTCACACCAGAATGCTTCTTTTCTGTTCCTTGTCACATCAGCTGAAGTTTGATTTGATATCTTGTGGCATCAATAGGAGCTGACATCACTGGTGTTATGTAGAAATCTTCATCACACGCTAAAAATAGCAGTCATATTATGCTCCCTTTGTGCTATGGGTGGAAAAAAAATGAAGCAAAGAGCTGTGAAGTGTCTGGCAGCGGTGAAAAGATGGACAGAGGTTGGGAAGGAGTATTGAAGGGGGAGGATGAATAATACAAGGAAAAGGAGTTGCTGAGGGGGAGCGGAGAAGAAAAAGGAGAGGGCGAAATCACCCACTCATGAAAAACAAAACACATCTGACAGTAATGAGCTTCAGCTGTGCCGACGTGCCTGGGCTGCCTTGGCATCTCATTAAGTACCCAACCAACACCATGCAACCGCACACACACACACACACACACACACACACACACTGACACACACACACATACACACACAACACCCCGTCTCATCCTCCAGTGCCCGGTCTCAGCCGCTAACATGCTTAGCTGTAATTCGGCAGTCTTGCCTTGCCTCACCTTCACATTTTGCTACCTGTTAATCCCATTCCCTCAAGTGCTAACAAGTTCGTCTCCCTTTGAAGCATATTTGCTCCACAGGAACATGATTTTTATCCCCCTTGCACGCAGCAAGACGGATAGAGTGAGGATATTTTAGGATGGAGGATGGAAAGCTGGCGAGGCCGGGTATGACTGAATCCCTGCTGAATGGAGAGAGAGAGAGGAAGGTTGGGAGGATGAACTATGGAAGGCTCTCAGATTGGAGGACTATTTCTGGAAGGCCCGTGTCTGACAGGATGGGAAAGCATAACATTTGTTCTGATGTGTGTGTGTGTGTGTGTGTGTGTTTTGTCCCTTCGTGGGTGTGTGTATGTGTTGTGCACTTTTCTTGTGTGCTTGCTTATGTGTGTGTGTGTGTGTGTGTGTGTGTGTGTGTGTGTGTGTGTGTGTGTGTGTGTGTGTGTGTGTGTGTGCACGCACACTGACATGCAAGTAGCCCGAGATCCCAGTGCCGTTTGTGTGTGTGCATGTGTGTGTGTGCATGTGTTAATACACACTCACAAGCAAGTATTCCCAAATCTTTGTATCCTGTGTGTGCGTTGAAGTGTTTTTGTGTATTGGGCCTCCTTTTGTGCGTTTGTGTGCACATGCTGACAGGCAGGTATGCCCAGATAGATCCCTGTGCATTGTGTGTGTGTGTGCGTGTGTGCGCGCGTGCATGGCTATACATTTGTCCTTGGTTTCAGACAAACAGAGGAAATTGACAACTAGCCGCTGGGAGATGAGGTGTTAGGACCCTGCACAGGGTTGGACTGGGAACAAAATTTGCCCTGGCAATTTTCGTCTGGACCGGCCCCCTTTTTCCCCAACATATGCACTTATGAATTGCATAAAGCAGCATCAGGCTATTTATAACATATACGCATATAAGCTAAGCAATGGAGATCAAGTTGGCCCCCTAACAAATGTAATTACTGGGTTTCATAAAATAATGTAATAAATAAATAGCCAAGAAATAGTCTAGAGGAAAAGTCAGTACGCCAAGAGGCGCACTTAGGATTTTATTCATTTGACAATGGGCAACGCTCCCCGTGTTACCTATGGCTTGGTCGGGCGTCCCTACAGACACAAACCTTGTGTGAAGCACAGATCGTAATTGGAGAGATTTTGTTTTTTACAAATGGGGATTTTGGCTTGTGAACCATCCACCCTCTTGTGGCTTAATTTTACCCTAAAAAAATTACAACATGGACGGGTGCCACTCTAAACCCACAAATGTTCCCTTTGCTCCTCAAGGGAGATTTTGACGGAGACCATGGCTGCCGATGATGAGTACTACAGAGACAAATGGACCATGTTTGGGAATGAGGCTGAGAAGGTGGAGCTAGAAGTGATCAGGAACCAGCATTTGATTCGCACCCGCATTGACCGGATGGCCCTCCGCAAGCAGGTAGGAGCTGGTTTATGGTCACAGGAAATGAATGACCTGTAAAACTACTGAGATGGACTGAGCCTCAAAACTGAATGTGTGTGTCAAAAATAACAAATGTCATATGATGGACATTGTTAACCAAAGCACATTGCAGTATAAAGATTAGATAATTTTTTTGGTAGTGATGGCTGTAAATTAGAGCTAAAATACTAGCCGTAACTTAGAAGTTAGTTATTGACTTTGGGAAAGCAAGTGTCGTGCTCTGTTGATGGATCAACCCTGGAGGCCCGACGCATCAAAATTCTTCATGACAAGTGTTGTTTACAGCCAAATCTCAGTAGGTCCCTGCCTTTTATCATGGCTAATACAGCTTTCACACACTGAAGCTATGACCTGGGAAACGTTTGATGCTGGAGTGAGTGCGTCAACATTGATCATCCAATCTGGGTCCTTGACCCTGGCTATGAGCCAGGCTTTACATGCATCTTACACTGCTTAGCTTTGGTATGAAAGAGGGAACACAGGTTTACTCTAAGCTGGTTTATATTTGGAACCTCATTGGTTATGACGGGGGGTGCACTAGTCTAACATCAATGTAATTCCTCTCTTCTCTATTGCAAAGATGCTCAAACATACTTGAAGAGCAAAGTTATTGCACTGAGTTTTTGAAAGTTGACTGAGTGAAGAAAAGCATTCCTAGAAAGTCTAGGATTGCCTGACCAAGCACCAGATCATCCGCCATGTTGAATCTCCACTGTGAAGATCAACACTGAAACAACCACTTTTAATGGTGTCAAACATGACCACCCTTAGCACTGCCATGTATGGAACTAAAGTTGCAGACTCAGATCTTTCGTGAACAGTGATGACAGATGACCGATTTATCTGTGATTATATGAATGGTCAAATGAAGGATAAACCAGTGTTCAGTAGCCCATGTCATACACTGATTTTGTCTGTGAAAGAGGCCTTTGGTGTCTTTGTCTCCTTGTAGATGACTGGTTGGAAGCTATAGGGACATCTTGAACTTGCTTGCTCTTGGATGGTCTATTTTGATACACGTACTATACACATACTTTCCTAAATAACCGCTTTCAATATGTCCATGTTTCCATACCTTCGTTTTCCCTTTTCTATATGTGCCTGTGATTTAGGCACAAAAGAAGGCATCTGATCACTTGAAGTACCTGGAGGTCCTGAGTCAGAAGGCCCCAGATTTCCCAATCCCATTGAGGGCTCACACTGTCTGGGAGGGCATGACAGTCAAACTCTCGTGCACTGTCAAGGGATGCCCAGCACCGCAGGTCACCTGGTAAGATCCTCAGTTCCTACGGCGCTTCATTCCTGTGACTTCCAGGGACCCGATGCTATCCGTTTTGCAGCTGATTCTATTAAATGCAGTTGCCCTGGTTATAAGAAAGACTGATTTTAGTTAAGTCTACTACTTGGATCTTTCTGTTCTTATGAGCTGCAAAACGCTTTATGTCTAAGACTGATTCCCCCAGGAAATTAAAGCACTACAACATATATGATGGCATGTACTTGTTATATCTAGCTGCAAGTATTTCTCACTGATTCATGGTTCATTTATTATGCAATGAAATACTGTTGTTCAAGTCTGTAATAGCTGTATAGATGCATAGTTTATTAGGGTTGTAACTATGCAGAGCGATCTTAAACCTAACTGCAGTTACACAGGTAAGGAAAAAATATAGCCATGAATTGTCACTGACAAATCTGTGGGCCCTTCAGCTCTGATCCCTGAATGGAATACAACTGAGTATATTTAAGTTAAATTACCTATGTTAACTCAGGCAATGTGCCTAACTGTTGACCTTGGTAGTAGAGTTGCTTAGAGACTAGCTGATGAAAATGTGTGCTCAGTATTCATAAAGCTAAAGCAGAGTTCCAGATAACCTGTGGCTCGTGGGTTTAACTATTCCAGATGGGATGCATCTAAGCCCAATGCACTCGAAGAATATGCCCTCAAAAAATACCCAGCTGGAGACAGAACGAGTGATCAAAGACCGCCTCTTATTGTATCAGACCCTGCCAAGCTAAACTGTGATTAGTGGAAGATGTGCACAAGTCATTTGCAGGCACAGAGCACAGAACACCCAACTGCAGTAACCCCATCGTCTGCCATTAGGCTACCCCGTTGTTGAAGAACAGAACTCATCAATCATTTAAATATCTTTCATCTCTATCTCTCTCTCCAACTCAGGTACAAGGACGGTGTGCTGCTGAGAGTCTCACGTCAGCCGTGGAATTACAGACTGTTGCAGAAGTTTGGTCTCAACTCTCTGGAGATTAGAAGGTGGGTTTGTGTGTTTAAAGTTGCAATCTCATAATACTAATGATAATAAATCAATCTTATGTAGAGCTTTTCTAACACTCAAAGTCGCTTTACAATAAACGGGGTGAAACAAGACAACAGATGAACATAACACAGACATACAGGGGTGGATGTGAAGGGGGGCTACAAGAGCGAGAAGCGGCAGCCACATACGACGCCAGCAGTACTCTCCCACTTAAACACATACAAAAACAACAGCACTGTGTACGTTGATGTTGTGTAGGGTTTTACTCCCGTAGCCTATCCTCTCCCGAGGTATCCACTAGGCAGTGGCACTATTTAACCCATAGCTGGGGGGCTGGTTCGTGGGCATCAGGGAATATCCACACGCCGGTGGGCCTGCATACCACGTGTCTAGGGGCCAGACCTCCTCCAAGTCCCTTGCAGTTCAGTCAGGGTCCAAGGTGTACCCAGTTACTGTGTGTCACCACGAGGAGGCACTACATAGGGCTTGCTGTTGGGGAGGCTGTGTACTGGCAGGGAGAGACTTACGTGCCCGGCTCGCCTGTTCACATTTCTGCTAGCCTGCGGTGAAGGTTGAGAGTGAGACGTGGCAGGCACACAACACTGCACCAACACAATAGACGCTTCACAACAACCCGACTTCTTACACAAGAATGTCAGATACGATCTGTGACTATTCTCATTATTTTATCCATTTAAATCATGATGAGGATTTGGTGATTCTGCTGAACATACAATACTACAGTAGAGCAATACTTCAGTATATTTTGATGTAGATGGTAAAGAGAAATAGACATGGTGTGTCTGATTTTCTCGAATTCCAAGCAAAGTCTAGCTGTTATTGTCACTCCTCTGCCGCCAGCTCAGCAGTAAACAGTCTGCACTAAGGCTCGGACTGGCAATCTGGCAACTCTGGCAAATGCCAGATGGGCTGGCCCACTATTGGGCTGCAAGGCCAGAAATGTGGGAAAAAAATTGTGGGGCAAAATATTCAACCTGGGGGCCGCGGCCCACTTGATGTTGGATCAGCCCATCTGATTGGGGGTTACACAGTCCCAGTTGTCAATAGGCTACCTATACTGTAAGGCAGGTGCAGGAAGTGCTACCCTCATCCTCCTCCCACTCCTTCAAGTGGATGCGTCCCTCCATGTAAAGCGGGAAATAATAAAATCAAGAGAAAAAGAGTGGAAACTGAAAGTTATAAGTTAGAATTGAAAATAAGCCTAGCCTGAAATGGATAAAAGTCCCAAAAAGCGAAAAGGGGGAGCAGAAAAGGTCAGAGAGGGAAAAAAAAAAAAGGCTGATGGAATAATCAACAAGATGGCGGAGAACGGCGCCCTGATAAGACGCCTTCTTACCGCCCAAGGTAGGACATACTCTTCTATTCTATTTGATGATTAAGGGGGCTGTGGTATGCGTTTTTTTAAATGAAGTCAAGGTGAGAATGTTATTATGACTCAGCTGATTAGTCACTCTGGGTCCACTCCAATAGAGTGCAGGCATGCTGCTTGTCATAGCCTGACAATAGCAGTGATTGAACCTGTTTAAACAGTGTCGATAGCATGAAATCCTGACTGTTAAGCCTGATGTGTGAATTGCATCAGATCAGCTGCTAAAACAATGTCGGATAATTGACTATGTATAGGACACTGTTGATTAATGTACAATTTCAGACACATTTACAGATCATTATTAGGCTGGGCCTACATTAAGGAAAGCGTTTGTCCAGTGTGAAAATTGAGTTTGGCTATTTTGTTTTATGATGACAGCATTGCATTTTGTCATAGACGATATTCATGACATATCATTTTTTCATATTTGTTTTATTTAAGTTACGGATTGTGGCATAAGTGCGCCAAGAGTTGGGTTGCCTATTGTCAAATGAATAAAGTCCTAAGTACAACTCTTGGGGTGCTGACTTTTCCTCTAGACTATTTATTTATTACATTATTTTTTATAACCCTGTAAGTACACCTGTTTTAGGGTGCCAACTTGTTATCTATTGCTTAGCCTATACGTTATAAATAGCCTGATATTGCTTTATGCAACTCATAAGTGTGTATGTTGGGGAAAAATGGGGCCGGTCCAGTCAAAAATGAACAGGACTGAATTTTGTACCCAGTCCAACCCTGTCTGCACCCTTGTAATAATTGGATCCCTGAACCAAAGCTAATATAGACAGTCTAATGTGTGTATCGACCCTGTGATGCACTAGTGGCCTGTCCAGGGTGTCTCCCCGCCTGCCGCTCAATGACTGCTGGGGTAGGCTCCAGCATCCCCGCGACCCTGAGAGCAGGATAAGCAGTTTGGATAATGGAGTGGAATCAAACTATATTGCAGCACCATTCTACAGTAATATTGAGTGGTTGTCTAACAGGTGTGCTGCAGGGTTCTATTTTAGGACCACTTTTATTCACAATTTTTATAAATGAATTAGGTGAAAAAGAAACAGCACAGTTCATCTGAACATGGACGAAGCTATTTTCTATACAACTCTGTTGCTTAAGTGGTTCAAAACTTTAATTTTGAGTTCCGTGTTGTACAGCCAACTTTTAACTGATCTGAAGTTACTGTTAAACTCAGGGAAAACAAAATGTGTGCTGTTTTCTAGAAAACAGACTAACAGTTCTGCTGAAGTGAATGTTACTACTCTTAATGGGACACCAATTGAAAGAGTTTCCTGTTATAGATACCTTGGTTTCTGGCTTCATGACAAGCTGTGCTTCAAAAACATGAGTGAACTGACCTTAAAAGCACCCCTGGTATTCTTTTATAGAAATAAGGCATGCATTACCCAGAATTACAGAAGCAAATTGTTCAGTCAACCTTTTTATCCATTATGGACTATGTTGATGTAATTTATATACATTCTCCAGCCTCTACTCTGAAATCTCTCAATGCAGTCTATCATTGTGTGCTTAGGTTCATAACTGGAGATGGCTTTCGAATGCATCGTTGTATATGAGAAAGCTGGGTGGAAGTCATTGGCAGTGAAGAGAATGGCACTGCATTCTATTTATTTACAAAGCACTTCTTGGCAAACTGCCTGGGTATCTTATTTCTTTTTAACTATAGTTCATTTCATTTTCACACTGCGCCAGGTCCCAAGATTATTTGGTCCTCGAAAATCGTCATGTTAACACTGAGACTGGGAAACTGGCTTTAAATGCTGTGCTCCACACAAGTGGAACAATCTTCAGAAGCATTTAAATTTAGACAAGCCAATCCCTTTTAATCAGTTTAAATTTTGCCCTACATAGAGCAGTGTAAATGCATGTTTTTTCTTTGAATTAATGTTGTCCCTTATGTTGTTGTTTTTGGCCTGTTTGTTGTATAATCTGTTGATGTATATACTGTAATTCTTGCGTGCTTTTACTACTTTTTATATGTATTGTAATCAGGGCGTTCTTGTAAAAGAAAGCTTGCCCTCAATGGCCCTCCCTGTTTAAATAAAGGAGACGAACAAACAAACAGAAGCATCACTGCATCAGCTTCCCGTTTCAGTCTTTGTTCCTGCCGGAGTTGTTTCCAACACATTTGTCGCTGCACCAGTGTTTGTCCTACCTGGTAAAACAGTGTTAACGGCAGTATGTGGAGAGCGTCTCCAGCCGTGGTAAGGATGCTGGTTAGGATTATGTAACGTGATGGATAAATAATAATCCATTAAAGGAGAAAAGCTCCAGATTTCAGTCTTAAATGCCTCAACCATAGTCCTGGTTGTGTTTTCTTTGTATTCCACCGTTGCTCTGCTATCAGATTTGATCAAACATTTGCTTAGTTCTTGAAGGGCTGTCTGTGGGAGGCCACTGGCACTGGGTGTTAGCTTACTAAACTTTTTAGGGTCCAGAAGAGCCATGTCGGCATACAAAGTGCCATTACTCAGAAATCGCAGATGGATGCTATCCATAACTGTATCCAGAATTTGATTATGGACACTGTCTTCTATCTTACTGCTTTAGCTGCAAAACTTTGACTAACAGTTGAACTGGTATCGTTGGGCTCAATGAGCTGCTCTCTGTTGCCAGTGCCCTTAGGCTCACTAGGCTGAGAGGATTGACGGGAAACGGCACCAAATGAATAATTTGTTATTTTAAAACATTTGGCTGCATCCGCCTCAAGGGTCTTCAACCTCTTCTCTCGCCGCTTTTCAGCACCACCTTTACGTTGTTTCTCTTTTTGTTTGTCCATCTTGCTCCACTCCACTATTTATCCAAATGTCGCCACTTAACAGAGACGGGAAAGGGGTGGGGCCCACGAAACATTAGAATGGACCGGACCAAAAGTAATTGGCTGGGAGAGAGAGGCTGACAGATTTACCTGTGTGCACCGGCGGCCCGCTTGCCTGGGCCCGTCAGACACACAACACTTTGACTCCGTTTACACTTGGTTTTAAAATGTGTGTTTTTTTTTGCAATCGGATCACAAGTGGACAGCGCTAAATACAAGTGTAAATGACCACCGAAACGTTTTGTGAACCTGATACTCAAACCACTTGCTGAGGTTGTCTGGGACGCATTTGACCACATATCTTTTGTAGTGTAAAGGCTAATGCGTCCTGATGCGTCCCCGACAAGGACGTAACAGGAAATCTTCTTCTTCGGGAAAATAACGAAATCTGGTCACAAGTGTTCAGCAGGACGCATTTGTAGACGCATGATAGACACAGGTGTAAACGGCGATGTGTCTCGCTGTCCACTTGTGATCCGGTCCCCCAGAACGCATTTTAAAACCAAGTGTAAACAGGGTCTTGGTTATTTTTATTTAAGTGGCAGCTGGGGTTATTTATACTTTGCGTTGCTTCGGCCCCAATTGTCAAGCGGCCCACCGGGAAAACTCCCGGTGCTCCAGATGGCCAGTCCGCCATTGCCCAGGTGTTACAAAAGCTTAGAACATGAGTCTGCTTCCCTGAGTAAATATTCAAACAATTTCAAATTCCAAACATTCAGAGATGTAGCAGTCAGGAGATCAAATCTCTTAACAGCATCTGTCCATTGTGCTTTAATGTTGCAATTCAGATGCTGTGATGCTAAAATTATCACAGCCTAGTATTGAATTTTGTACTGAATTGATTCCCCCCACCCCCACCCCACACCACCACCACCATGTACCATGGTCCTTTGAGATTTTGGAATGATTTTCAATGCAGAACAACACAGATTGGTTCGGTGCTGGCTATTTCTTAGAGAAATTGGCAGAGGGTATGACAGCCTCCATACACCGTTGACTGATTTGTTTTTATTTTTTTCTGCTCAATGTGGAGCCGTCTTCCACACATATAAATAACCGTTCTCCACCCTCCCCAGGTGCTCTCCTGCAGATGCTGGTGAGTACAAAGTGGTAGCCAAGAGTCCACTGGGCGAAGCCATCACATTTGGAAGTCTGGTGGTGAACTGTGAGTAACTGCCTTTTACATGCTAAATAATCACACACACACACACTTTGTCATGTGATTCCACCTGAAGGGAAGGTTTGGATTTCAGTTGGAGAGCTGTTATGTTTTTTTTTTAACCTTTTTGTTCTCCCCTTTTAAATGTGGGTTTGAATGTTTTCATGTCAGCTTTTATTTTTTTGTTAGTTTCAAAACAAAGCAGACGCCTGAATAGAACCCTGGCCAGTACATGAGCAAACACTGAACTCACTGCATTAGAGTCAGCATACAAAAACAGTATAATGAATTGCAAGGAATCCTAGTAAATGACCCGCCCATGCCTGAAGAGGCCTCTCCTTTTCATCCACATTTCTCAGCTCGAGTTTCTGTCTTTTTTAGTTTTATTTTTTGAAATAGGTCACAGAGCGTATTAGATATGACTGGTACAAACAAGCATCACCAGAATTGAATGAGAGTTTGATTCCTATTGCGGCCACCCGTACTGATATATATGTGTGTATGTCATTTCGTTGTCTTTAGACCAGTGGCGCCTGGGGGCGCAATTTAGCTTGGTGCAGCACACCTGGCAGCTGCTTTAACGTCCACACAGTCACAGAGTTATTAAGAAGGACAGTGTAGCCTATAGGTTTCATCAGGGTGTGTAGACGGTGGATGATTGACAGTCGAGACTAGGCGCGGTGGTGGGTGCGAACATGATTGACAGCCACGAGAATTGTCCAATCACATCAGATCAAAAAACATTAAAACAATACCAATTCACTGCCAATAAAAGTGGGAGTGTCTGGGGTGCACAGAACTGCGCCCCCTGGAAAATCTGAAGAAACCAATCAGACAGCAGCCTCAGGTCACCTGCTGGCCACAAGTTTGAGGGCTTACATAAGGTATGGTTTGGCCGGCGCCCCTCACCCAGGAAGTATATGTATTCAGACAGGAAGTATATGTATTCAGACAGAAATCAACCAAATACCATTTGAACCAATATTTAATGCTGCTGACAGGCGCTCACAGACTGAAAACACTTTTATTTCATAATTATTTGCATTATACAACTACATTATATTTAACATGTTTAAGTAGATTTTCATCTCTTGATATCTGAAGGGGGGGGGCACCCCAGTGCTCTGTACTGGCCAGCCACCACTGCTTTAGACTAAAAAAACAATATTAAACAGTCAGATTCATTCCTCTCTTTGTGTTTGATTGATGCTCATTCTCTCTACCTCTGCTCATCTCTCCCTCTCTCCCTGACCTTTCCTCTTCCACTCTCTGGGATGCAGCATATCAAGGAGCCGTGGCTGGATCAGAGTGCTCAAAGACCCCCGGTGAGTTTCACACAGGGACCTAATGAAAACTGTGCTCGTTTGTTCTTTCTGCTCCCCTTTGAAGTTCCTCTCCTCCGGTGAGGGTGGGAGCACCGAGATGCTTTGAAGGCAGTGACACAACACCGGGCCCCGCTGCTTCCCCTCCGAAAGAAATCCTCCAAACCTGACGACTTGAAAGAGCGCAGGGATGCTGTTTGTTTATGAAAGAGTTGTATGTGTGTGTGTGTGTGTGTGTGCAAGAGAGGAAGAAAGTTGTGTGTACGTGTACGTGTGTGTGTGTGTGTACGTGTTTGCATGTGTGTGTGAATGTGTGTGTGTGTGTGAATGTGTGTGTGTGTGTGTCCGTGTTTGCATGTGTTTGTTGTATACGTGTGTTTGTGTGCGTGTGTGTCAGTGTGAGTGTGAGAAAGACTGTGTGGTGTAGTTGCCTTGGGGGGGTTGAATGAATTGCTGCCATTTGAGCTGCAGTGGGAATCATGTATATTTCATTCCAAGGGCAGTAAAGCACTCATTCTGTTTCACTCCAAGAAAATTACATATTGGCTGTGACACTCTTTGGCCCAGATTAGCCTGAGCCAAGTAGAAGGGGATCAGAACAGGACTGAGCTCAAACATCCACAAAAGGCTTTTCCCCCCTCCTGTACTTGCTGGACTGTAAAAGTAAAGTACTCTCTCTAGAATGACCTAGAACATGGGATTTTCAGCTCCCAGTTTGCAATGGAATTAAAGGGTAGGTAAGCACTCGATTTTATGGTCTATCTCTGTCTCCTGGCATTTATAAGAAGATAAAAAGGGGGCGTGGGGGCATCTGGGTAGCATAGTGGTCTATTCCATTGCCTACTAACACGGGGATTGCCAGTTCGAATCCCTGTGTTACCTCCGGCTTGGTCGGGCGTCCCTAAAGAAACAATTGGCCGTGTCTGCAGGTGAGAAGCCGGATGTGGGTATGTGTCCTGGTCGCTGCACTAGCGCCTCCTCTGGTCGGTTGGGGCGCCTGTTCAGGGGGGAGGGGGAACTGGGTGGAATAGCGTGATCCTCCCACACACTATGTCCTCCTGGTGAAACTCCACACTGTCAGGTGAAAAGAAGTGGCTGGCGACTCCACATGTATGGGAGGAGGCATGTGGTAGTCTGCAGCCCTCCCGGATCGGCAGAGGGGGTGGAGCAGAGATCGGGACGACTCAGAAGAGTGGGGTAATTGGCCAAGTACAATTAGGGCGGAAAAAGGAGGAACCCCCCCCCCGATAAAAGGGGGTGTAGATAAGGAGGACAGTGATGGTGGTATCTATTTATAGAAGGAGAACAGGGAGTGCAGATGTAGAGGACAGTGACGGTTGTGTGGGTTACACTGAAGGCGACAGTGTTGTAGTAGAACACCTCGCCCCGGCATCCCACAAGTCTGCCCAGAGAGTTTAGTTGGCTAATACTGGCGTGTCGTCTTTCTACTTGACTCATATTTTATCGGTCGAACACCCAAGCCATGTCATCTATGTCACACGTGTCTCTCCATCTTTGATGCCCCAATATAACGTAGACAGTCTGGAGGGGTTGATCATAATGTGCATCACACTTCCATGGCTCAACTTTCATACACACAAATGAGGCTTTTTGAAGCTGAATTCTGTGACCATGGTATCCATGGAAAGTTGACTGGAAGGGAAAAGTGGGGTAGGAAAAGGTGCACAAGCAACAGGGATGACCACAGGGCGCAGCGGTAGACTAGAAAAGTGCTGTATAAATGCAGTGTATTTACCCCATTAACACACACCTAAACCAAATGAGCCCACTTTATTTGGTGACTATAAAACATGATGGCCTACATTATCGAACGTTTGAGACTCGAACTAAGAAGCTTGAGGATAACGTAAATCGCACACACAAAAAATCTTTTCAGTGGAAGAAAACGGAGGAATCACAAAGCATTAAACGCTAGTTCCTAATACTAATGGTTTTGTTTTTTTCGGTTTTTGTGCATGTTGTGGTAATCAGTGACCGGGTTTCATGTTTTTATCACCTTTTTATTTACCACTTCATCACTTCATGTACAGATGTGCTGTGTAAGTGCCAGTCAACAAGCGTCCCATGCAAGCCCAGGAATTAAATGGCAATCATTTCAAATGAGGCTTTATCAGCATGTAATGCTATCAGCGCCCGCTTGCTGGGAATTGGGAGCTGCCATTTCCACGCTGCTGGTACTTCATTATCTCCTTCTAACACGGATTGCTTAAAACCCGAAAGAGCGACTGTGGCGAATAACATCATAATCATTGTGACGTGAAGGGTTACCAGGGTCGGGTGATTGAGCGATTGGAAAGGAACCAGGTCGTTTTGTGAAGGCAGTTTGCATGCCTGTGATCGCTGGTTCTGTTAGAGTGAACGAGGTCATTATAACAGGGTTTTTTCCTGGCTCAAATGAAGGCTGAGGTGGTACCATCCTGATCATGCACACACACGTGAATGTGTACCGTTCCTTTAACCGGCTCAAACACACACCTTTTCTTTTACAAGCAACGTATTTTAGGAGTTCTAATAACTTTATGGGCCCTGTGTGATGGCCTGGCGGCCTGTCCGGGGTGTCTCCCCCCCTGCCGCCCAGTGACTGCTGGGATAGGCTCCAGCATCCCGTGACCCTGAGAGCGGGATAAGCGGTTTGGATAATGGATGGATGGATGGATGGATGGATAATAATTTTATGATTGAAGAAAATGACAATTATCACGTTAAAGCACATTTTAGTAAAAAAAGAAAGGTGCCCTGTTCAACATTAAATTGAATATTAATTTGCACACTTAACAGCAAAGTTGTTTAAAATTAAATCAAATATAACACCAGCTGTTGTTTTCAGTTAAAGTCCACCTGGGCCCTCTTGCAGCGTGGTGGAACATGAATATACCATAAAAGACTTTGCTTTAATTTACACTTTCCACAACTGGAAACTTCTGGAAAGCTGCAGCTCTTTTTTTCCCCTCCTTTGCAGTTTTGGCAGCGCCTTTCCAGCTGCACTGTGCTGATTACGATACAGCGCCACCACATCGGCGACGGCGTAATGCCGCAACTGCAGTTAGAAATGACAAATCCACCGCGTGCAACGCTCATTAGAGAGTAGTGTTTTTCATGAAGACGCCCGTTGAGAGCTGGAGGTGGGACGGGGTTTGACGGAGGCGCCGCCTCGTGGTTCTCTATGCAGGGAAACCCCTGTGGGAGAAACATGCCACAGCCTCTCACGTCGGTCCTTGGGCAGGGGATTTGACAGGGCTTTGTAGTAAACACTTCCCCTACTTCCCAACTGCATCGCTTCAGTGCTTTGTCAGTGGAGAAAAGGGCAGCTGGAGGACACCGTGTCAGGACTGTGTACTTTAAAAAGATGACCATATCCCTTGCTTCTTCCCTGCTGTCCCCTGCTGGATTTCTCTGCCATGTTTGTCTCTGTCAACTTTTTCCCTCGCGGAGATGCGTTTTCCTGGCCGTGTGCACTCCAGGAAAGAAGCAGGGGGACTTTTTCCATTATGACATTGCCAGTTGGGTATTTTCTGTACTCTTTCAAGTTAATTAAGGCCCTCCGGTTGGTTTTGTTCCTTTTCCCACCCTGCCACAAGTGAGATAAACCGAGGAGGGAGAGAGCTTGTTGCTTCTGGTCGGGGGAGAAGCAGGAGAACCGATGTCAACATGGCAGGACTGTACTCCACGGTGGGGACAAGTCAGAGCCACCGTGGTCTGGATTAACATTGTGACGAGTCTGGGGAGATGGTGGAAAATGGGTGCTCATCTCATCATCTGCCATCACTGTGTTTTTTTGTGCCTGTCACGTACGTTCTGATTTCTCTCTTTCCTCTTCTGCTTTACCTACTGTGTCATGCTTCTATCCATTATGGAGACACCAAAAAAAGAGCGCTTCTTTTTTTTCTTTTTTTTTCTTAATGTTTCCCCCCTTTTTCTCCCCAATTGCACCCAGCCAATTACCCCACTCTTCTGAGCCATCCCGGTCTCTGCTCCACCCCCTCTGCTGATCCGGGGAGGGCTGCAGACTACCACATGTCTCCTCCCATACATGTGGAGTTGCCAGCCGCTTCTTTTCACCTGACAGTGAGGAGTTTCACCTGGGGGGGGCGTAGTGCGTGGGAGGATCACGCTATTCCCCCCAGTTCCCTCTCCCCCCCGAACAGGCACCCTGACTGACCAGAGGAGGCGCTAGTGCAGCGACCAGGACACATACTCACATCCAGCTTCCCACCTGCAGACACGGCCAATTGTGTCTGTAGGGACGCCCGACAAAGCCGGAGGTAACGCGAGGATTTGAACCGGAGATCCCCGTGTTGGTAGGCAACGGAATAGACTGCTACGCCACCCGGACACCCTAAAAGAAGGCTTCTTGAGGCAATACTGCTCCATGAGGCTTTATCACTTTCTGTTTTGTCTGATTTCTTTTTTTGATGCCTACATTTTTACATTTGACCAGTGCTAGAAAAGAACACGTCTTTATGTCTGTGATAATATACTGCTGTACAGACAAACCCCTCGCTCCCTCCTTTCATTTTCTTACCCTTCTTATTCCTCACATCACCTCCATGTTTTAACTATGACAACCTTCTCCTCCTGTTCCTCCATCACGCTTCCTGTCTCTTCGTCAAATTTCCCCCCTCACACCCTTCCTCCTCCTGTCCTACTCTCCAGCATTATAGTGAACTTATAAGTACATGTACATTTTAAATTCCTCAAAGTTAGTTTAGGCGGCACGGTGGTTAGAGCGGTCGCCTCACAGCAAGAAGGTCCTGGGTTTGAGCCCCAGGGTAGTCCAACCTTGGGGGGGTCATCCTCTGTGTGGAGTTTGCATGTTCTCCCCGTGTTTCCTCTGGGGGCTCCGGTTTCCTCCCACAGTCCAAAAACATGTAGGTCAGGTGACTCAGCCATACTAAATTGTCCCTAGGTAGGAATGTTTGTGTTTGTGTGTGTGTGTGTGTGTGTGTGTGTGTGTGTGTGTGTGATGGCCTGGCGGCCTGTCCAAAGTGTTTCCCGGCCGTCCACCCAATGACTGCTGGGATAGGCTCCAGCATCCCCGCGACCCTGAGAGCAGGATAAGCGGTTGGGATAATGGATGGGAAGTTAGTTTACTTTTTGTATATTTTTAGTGTACTGTGCCCTCTTGACCTTTCAGGTCATCTGGGAAGGGTCTGTTTACCATTCCTAGAGTGAAAGAAAATCATGGTGATGCAACACAGTGGGAACAAAGTTCCAGAAGATATGACTCACCCCAGTTGTGATCACTTATAAAACTAAGCTAAAAACTTTTATTTCTTCCATTGCCTTTGACTGAATGTTCAGCCTACTGAAAGTCACACTTTGATTCTTATTTGCTTTGTACTTTGATTCTTTTTAGTGTGCTGTTTTATTTCCCACCTTTTTTATCTTTTAATTTCGTTATTTAATTTCTTCATCTTATCTTATGGCTTATTTGAAACACTGTGAATTGGCTTGGTGTATGACGTGCTGTACAAATCATCTGCCTTATTTCTATACCAGGTGTACTTAGAAAAAGCACTTAAAGGGCGTCCGGGTAGCGTAGCGGTCTATTCCGTTGTCTACCAACATTGGGATCGCCAGTTCGAATCCCCGTGTTACCTCCGGCTTGGTCGGGCGTCCCTACAGACACAATTGGCCGTGTCTGCGGGTGGGAGGCCGGATGTGGGTATATGTCCTGGTCGCTGCGCTAGCGCCTCCTCTGGTCGGTCAGGTCGCCTGTTCGGGGGGGGAGGGAGGAACTGGGTGGAATAGCGTGATCCTCCCACGCGCTACGCCCCCCTGGTGAAACTCCTCACTGTCAGGTGAAAAGAAGCGGCTGGTGACTCCACATGTATGGGAGGAGGCATGTGGTAGTCTGCAGTCTTCCCCGGATCAGCAGAGGGGGTGGAGCAGAGACCGGGACGGCTCAGAAAATAGGTTAATTAGCCAAGTACAATTGGGGAGGGGAAAAATGGGGGGGGGATTTTAATATTTGCTTAACTAAATTTCTCTTTTTGGGATTTCATGTCGCAGGAAGATCTGATCTTTTTTGTCTGTGTGTGGTGAAGAGCTTTGCAAACCTGATTCAAAAAGGTGCCATTGAAAGAAAGGTTAACTTACTGACTTACTGATTTACCCTAGCATCATCGCTGGAGAAGGAGGCGCAGTTTGAAACCTCTTTCTCACCGACGTGGGTGAAGGAGGGGGAGACTCTGACCCTGCAGTGTGTCCTCACCTCTGCCCTGCTGCCCGTCCAGCAGGAGGTCACCTGGTTCAGAGATGGTGAGTGGAGGCCAGCTGTTTTGTACTCATACTAGATGAGGTGCTTAATACACTGGTTTTTTCTAGTGATGTTTTTCCTGCATTGTCCATCGGCTGTTTTTCTGTTGATTTAAATCAAATCCACCTCAACATTTGCTGAGGTCTGATCTGATGTCTGCTTAAAATTTCCAGTAAACAAGTAATATCTGTTTTTATCTATCTATCTATCTATCTATCTATCTATCTATCTATCTATCTATCTATCTATCTATCTATCTATCTATCTATCTATCTATCTATCTATCTATCTATCTATCTATCTATCTATCTATCTATCTATCTATCTATCTATCTATCTTTCCGTCCGTCCGTCCATCTGTCCGTCCGTCTTGTCTGTCTGCCTATCAAGTTAAATCATAATTTTTCTTTTTTTTTTTAAATTATTAGCCGCTTGAAATCAATTATATTAGCACTACTTTAAAGCTGAAGTCTAGGACTCTTCTGCCTTAATAAACAGTTATTTATCCATCTGGACCATGGAGTCAGGTTACATAAGACTATATGGGTAACACTTAAGAATAACTACATTAGTTAAGTATTAGTAACTACTGAACTCATCATTTGTAAAGCATTTGTAAAGCAAGCCATGCACCAATGGTTAGTGAGTGTGTCAATAGATGTTTTATAAATACTTATTAATACTGCTATAATAATAAAAATACAATCTTATATTTATAATATGATATATATATATATATAAAATATCATATATTATATATAGAGAGATCATCTATATATATTTAATATCTATATAATAATGCAATCTTCGTGTTTGATGTTTGCTCTTCTGACCACGTCTTCCAGTCCTCCTGATGGATTGCTTGAATCCACGCCTGTCTTCTTTGTTTTTCGATTGGAGTTTTCCCTTTCGGCATGCGATAAAAATGCAGATGCTTTACAAATGATGACTTCAGTAGTTCCTAATACCTAACTAATCCTTCATAGTGTGTAGTTATTCTAAAGTGTTACCACTATATGGCATCTTTACCATGGTTGAAGACACTCTGTATAGCCCAACGGTGGCTAACCATGTGCCATGGAGAGCCATGTGTATGCAGGTTTTCATTCCAGCCAGACTCCACACCAGGTGAGTTCACTGATACATTCTTCCTCTTTGGTTGAAGGGTTGCTAATCAGTGAAATCACTTGGTGTGGAGTCTGGCTGGAATGAAAACCTGCATACACATGGCTCTCATGGCACATGGTTAGCCACCCCTGGTCTAGCCTACCACTGTCGAAATGTTTGACTGGGTTGGATGAACACTGGTGTAGCAGAAAACGTGTTCCTACTCAAACAGGAAAAAGGATTGAAACATGATGACGATATGGCCATGATTCTGTTAAGACAGCCAGAACAGTGTTCCCATATAGTCTGATGTTGTTTGTAATACATTAGATTGCCCATGTGAGCTTTGGTCTGAGAATACTAGTTTTACACGGATGGGAGCTGTTAACTGCTGAGCTGACGGCACCCAAGCTGCATTGGCTGATACACCATGTTTGTTGTTCTTGCTGCCAGAAGGGACGGGTCAGGGAAGTCACTGATTTAAGCTTTAAGCATTAAAGAAGCCCTTGACCCTTTTAGTGAGTTTGCTGACATATACAGGTTAAAACTATCTAAAGGTTAACACATGTCAGGCTGGTCTTGGTATTCTGTGATGTTAGCATAGCAGGAAAAACACAGCTGCAGCTAATATGGATCTGTTTGACTTAGGTATGCCAGCATATCTGTCAGCAATGAAAGACAGACAGAGCCAGCACAAACAATTGTCAATAGTACTGTCAATCCTGGTTCTTTTAGGTTAGGTGACCACACCTCCTCCACCCTGACCCTCAGCACAGGTGCCCCTCAAGGCTGTGTTCTGAGCCCCCTCCTTTTCTCGCTCTTTACCCACGACTGCCCGCCAACTCACCCTTCAAATGTAATAGTTAAGTTTGCAGATGACATCACAGTCATTGGCCGTATCACCAACAATGATGAGACGGCCTACAGGGACAAGATTCAGCACCTCACATCATGGTGCACTACCAACAATCTTGTTCTCAATGTGCAGAAGACGAAAGAGCTGATTGTGGACTTCAGGAGGTGTAGAAGCTGCAGCCACTCCCCCACACACATCAATGCGGTGGGAGTGGAGCATGTCCCCAGCTTTACGTAAATTCCTTGGAGTCCACATCAGCAAGGACCTCCCCTGGACATCAAACACCCAGGCTCTTGTGAAAAAGGCCCAACAACGCCTGCATTTGCTGAGGAGGCTGAGGAGCATCCATCTATCCCCCAAAATCTTCACCAACTTCTACCACTGCACCATAGAGAGCATCCTGACCAGCTGCATCTCAGTGTGGTACAGCAACTGCACCTCAGTAGACCAGAAAGCTCTGCAGCGGGTCGTCAAGGAGGCCCAACATATCACCGGTACCCAGCTCCCAGCCATAAAAGACATTTATCACAAACGCTGCCTTCGAAGGGGTCTGAGCATCAGCAGAGACCCCACCCACCCCAACCATGGACTGTTCTCCCCCCTGCGCTCTGGGAGGCGCTACAGGAGCCTCAGAGCCCGCACTACCAGGCTCAAAAACAGCTTCTTTCCACAAGCTGTTGCCCACCTGAACCTGGCCACCCACTGAATGTCTGTGGATATTTTTAAATATTTTTTACTCGTGCTCCTTTTTTTAATTGTTTTTAGCTTTTGGGCTTCATGTGTGTATATCTTGTACTATGTTTGCTGTGTTTGTCTGTTTGTCTTGCACTGTTTGGTGAAGCCACAGCCCTCATTTCATTTTTAACACGTGCCTGCCCATTGTTTTTAATGACAGTACATTGAATTGAATTGAATTTTGCACACCTACATCTAACAGCCCCATTATTATTGCTATGCCTACATCATAGAGTACCAAGACCCACCTGGCATATTTTAAATGGTTTTTAACCCGTAGATGTCTGCAAACTCATTAAAATGGTCAAGGGTTTCACTACTCTTTAATGTCTTCATCAATTTATCGCACAAAATTAAAAAACACGTCATTATCCAATCATCCTACAGGGGTCCAGATACATCCGTCAAACAAGGTGGACATTAAGACAGCAGGTTGCTCTGCCTCCATCACTGTAACGGGGGTCCACAAGGAGCATGAGGGAACGTACTCCATCCGTTTGAGGACCTGGGATGGGGTCCAGGAACACAGCGCCTTTGTCTATGTCAAAGGTGAGTTGTAACATTGTAACTGTAACTTACATGTCACAAGATGATGAGCGCCCTTCTAAAATGAAATATGCACCCCTCCTGAGAAAGAATACAGCATATCCTACGTACAGTATATTTGTTTAGTTCACATATTCATTTATTGCTGATGCTGTGGAGAATGTGTGAGTGTATACCTGAAAGGGGAAAACACTGATTCCAGCACCAGTGACATGAAAATGGTGTGGTGTGCAGTATGACTTTGGCTCCAGATAGATACAATCTAAATAAGAAGATGAGCGCCCTACTGTTAAAATACAGAGTAGTATGTGGTAAGATGGCAGTGCGGACTCGATTTGCAGTGGCCTCACCCAGTGCCGACTATGCGGTGTCGTTGTTCACATCTACAACCGGGTTTGTGTCATCATGTGAATAACTTTACGAGGATTTATGTCTGTGATCGTTGATTTTGTTTGATGGCTGGGAGAGCTGGTGTTGGATTGGCTGGGAGAGCACCGAGGGCAGTCTGGTGGCGGCCTCGCCTGGCGTTGATTGTGCTGTGTTTTTGTCTGCGTCTGCGTTGTGTCGTCGTGTGGAGTGCGGGGGAGGTGTGTCGAAGGTGTCTGTCTGAGAGAGCTGGCGCTGGATCAGCTGAGGGAGCCTGGTCGGCTGTGTTCTGTGGGCCCAAAGACCACAGCCCTGACAGGAGCTGTGCCTGAAGAGAAAACACAGAGGGCGGTCCGACAGGACGCGGAAGCGGGGGGGGGGGCTTTTCGGCTGCTGGCCCATGCAGACCAACAGTTCCGACGGTCATCCTGTCTGGCGTTCGTTCTCTTGGACAGTAATTTTTTTTTTAATTGTGTTGCAAATTTATTGAATGGACGATGTTGTTGACTGTTTTTTTTTTTCCTTTGTTCTCTCTGCTTTTGTATGTTTTTGATGGTGTCGTTTTTGGGAGGTTTTGGCCGTGTATTTGTATTTCACTGCTGTGAAATTTCAATACATTTTTTCCTGATTCCTCCTGATATGAACTGTTCAAGAAAAAGCCCATTATCTTTTATCACAGTATTTCACAGTTGTAGCTCATTTTCGCTGTCTGACTTTAGACCAGATTGAAACGTGTACACTACACACAGGTACACATAAAGGTGAATGGCAGCAACTCTGAGCACTCCAAATATTCAGACACGCATCTCCCATCTACCAGGAGGTATTCACCGTAAACAGCCCCGCTAACATACCTTAAGAGAGAATTTAACTGCAAAATAGAAGTGTTTTATGTCATGAAATGGGTAAAGCATATTTTGGTTTTTATTATTAAGCAAGAAAAAAAAAACCAGCGTACACTGGGGCGGTTTGCAGCTGAGTGTGAAATGGCCGGGATGAGAGTCAGCACCTCCAAGTCTGAGACCATGGTTCTCTACCGGAAAATGGTGGATTGCTCCCTCCGGGTTGGGGATGAATTGTTGCCTCAAGTGAAGGAGTTCAAGTATCTCGGGGTCTTGTTCATGAGTGAGGGTTGGATGGAGCGGGAGATTGACAGGTGGATTGGTGCAGCATCAGCAGTAATGTGGACGTTGTACCGGACCGTTGTGGTGAAGAGGGAGCTGAGCCGGAAGGCAAAGCTCTCAATTTACCAGTTAATCTTCATTCCAACCCTCACCTATGGTCATGAGCTTTGGGTAGTGACCGAAAGGGTGAGATTGCAGATACAAGCGGCTGAAATGAGTTTCCTCCATAGGGTGTCTGGGCTCAGCCTTAGAGATAGGGTGAGGAGCTTGGACATCCAGAGGGAGCTTGGAGTAGAGCCGCTGCTCCTTCGCATAGAGAGGAGCCAGTTGAGGTGGTTGGGGCATCTGATCAGGATGCCTCCTGGGCACCTTCCTTTGGAGGTCTTCCGGGCATGGCCAACTAGGAGGAGACCCCGGGTAGACCCAGAACTTGCTGGAGGGACTACATGTCTAATCTGGCCTGGGAACGCCTTGGGATCCCCCAGAAGGAGCTGGAGGGCGTTGCTGGGGAGAGGGACATCTGGAGTGCCCTACTTAGCTTGCTGCCACCGCGACCCGACCCCAGAGAAGCGGTTGAAGATGAATGAATGAATATTAAGCAGAAAGCTACAGATCAACTTGAGGCATCTGCATACAAAGTAGTTACAATTGCAATCATAGTGTTTTTCTTGTTATGATAGATTTCGGAGAGTAACTGTTTTCTAAGACGGACTCCATGTACTGCATATTGGAGGGAAACTCGTTTATTATTCATATGTGCAAGACAGTTTCATGAAGCTGTAACATGTTTACAGGCTGACAGAGTCATGGACCTGACAACATCTGTGGTCTTTTACTCAAATCTTGAGCAAAAGAACCGAGTCCTGTATTCCACTACATTTTTAATAAGTCTTTACAGGCACAGCATGTACCTAAGGTTGGGAGGGATGCTGTGGTAGTCCCTGTTCCCAAATCCAGTTGCCCCAAATCGCTTCATGATGTTAGACCGGTTGCTCTCACACTGATTTTAATGAAAACCTTTGAAAAACAGGTAAGGTCAGAACTCTTGAGGAAAACTGATCCTGCCCTTGATCCCATGCAGTTTGCTTATAGGCCTGAAAGAGGAGTAGAGGATTCCACAGTCCCTTTGTTTAACTTACTTTTTAAACAGTTGAAGGGAAACGGTTTTCATACTCGCCTTCTATTTACTGATGTTTCCTCTGCTTTTAACACATTCAGCCCCTTAACTTAACCAGTAGGCTTCTAGAACAGTTTGACTCAAGTAACAGTTTTGTGGGCTGGATTCTTGACTTTTTAAGTAATAGGACACAAAGACTGAGGGAGAATAGAATTCTGTCTGATCAAGTTAGCCCCTTCCTCCACTGGCTCCCCACTAGAATGTGTACTTTTACCCCTATTATGTATCCTCTACAGCAGTCATTCCCAGAGACTGGGTCGCGACCCACATGTGGGTCACAGGAGATTTTATTTGGGTTGCCAAATAAATTTGTCGAATTTCTTCCGTAGTCTTTCAAGATTTATATCTCCAGTACACCTTTGAGCCACACGAGGAAGCTCATTGGTATTTCTACCGCTCACCGTTTCCACCAGAAATGGACTGAATGCTGCGTTGCGCTCTTCTCTTGTACACCAGACTGGAATGCAATACTAAAAAGCAAGGAGGCCCACCTATCACATTAGCAAGGTGTATGTGAAATTAATACGCACAATTAGATTTTGGTCCAATAATATATAACAAACTACATCAATCTATATGGGCACACTGATCAACATTAGGCGGCATGGTGGCGCAGTGGTTAGCGTGGTTGCCTCACAGCAAGAAGGTTCTGGGTTCGAGCCCCGGGGTAGTCCAACCTTGGGGAGGGGGTCATCCTGGGTCATCCTCCGTGTGGAGTTTGCATGTTCTCCCCGTGTCTGTGTGGGTTTCCTCCGGGTGCTCCAGCTTCCTTCCCACAGTCCAAAGACATGTAGGTCAGGTGAATCGGCCATACTAAATTGCCCCTAGGTGTGAATGTGTGCAAGTGTGTGTGTGTGTGTGTGTGTGTGTGTGTGTGTGTGTGTGTGTGTGTGTGTGTTGGCCGTGTGTGATGGCCTAGCAGCTTGTCCAGGGTGTCTCCCCACCTGACGCCCAATGACTGCTGGAATAGGCTCCAGCATCCCCGCGACCCTGAGAGCAGGGTAAGCGGTTTGGATAATGGGTGGAGTGATGGATATTATAATGGCCAAACATTTACACACACATCACTCTTGAAATGCGTTTCCCTCATTTTATGCCATTTTCTTTGAGTGGGTGTACGTGATTGTGGCATGTCCCTCATGCTGCTCTGCTAACTTCATTGAGTGTAATAAGTGGTTAAATTACACAAAATTAAAATACTTTTCATATGTTCTTATGGTTGTCAACAAGTTTTTTGATAAAATAAGTTATTTGAATTATTTATTGTATTTTCATGATAATATTTAATATTTTTCATGCGTCCTTGAAATTGCTGTCCACCTGAGGAGTACCTGGCTGCAGCCTGCAGAATGGGGACGGGTTCAACGGTGAAAATTTAATCCCACCCACCCCTCCCTAACCCTAACCCCAACCCCAACCCCAACCCCAACCCAAACCCTAACCCTGTTTAACCCCGCCCAGACCCAAGTCCAAACCAATGAAATTGATGTTTAATTTGACAGTCAAACCAATTAAATCAAACAGTGGGTGGGATTAAATGTTTAATGTTGAACGACGCCCCGTTCTGCAGGCTGCAGCCAAATATGCTTGGTCCACCTGTCATTATGGGGTAACTTCCCCTTTAAAAAACTGGCTGATGTAATCAGTGACATCACCATTTTGTCTTTCCTCAATGGATGTTGAAACAACTGCTGCAGGTACAGTAAGTATCTACATTTATATTTCCCAATTTTCATCATATTGTGTTTGTACTTGGATGTTGTCAAACTGAACATGTCCACCCTGTCATAGTGACATTTTAATTAATATAAAACTTTTCAGAAATTCAAAATATGTATTTGTTAAATGCTGCACAGTCGCCTTCAACAATGAATCACTTTGCTAACTGAAGGTGCACCATGTGTTCATTAATTGCTCCTCGCCTCACCTCACCTATCCCGTAACCTCTCAAGAGGTCGTTGGGGCACCACTGTTGGATCTGCAACCAGTCCCTACCATCTCTGTCTGTCCTCAACTGCCCTCTGTAAGCTGGCAAAGTCAAGGCCTGTCCACTCTCTGATGTTACATAGCCACCGCTTCTTCTGTCTTCCTCGTCTTCGCCCGCCCCTCACTGTGCCTTGCAGGATGGTCTTGGCAAGACCGGAACTTCTCGAGATGTGACCATATCATTACAGTTTTCTCTTCTTGACGATTGTCAACAAGTGGGTAATCTTGTGTAATCCATCTTCTCACCTCTTCATTTGTAACATGGTCTCTCTATGAGATGCCTAGAATCTTTCTGCAGCAAGTCATCTCCATTGTGCTTATTCTTCTTTGGAGATCTGCTGAGTGTCCAAGTTTCACATGCGTATAAAAAGATGGAGATGACTAGTTAGCGCATCAATCTGACTTTAGACCTGGTACTTAATGACTACCGGGTCTAAAGTCATTAAATGCTAACTTTAGCAACAACAAAAAAAAAGTCCAACCTGCCGCTGTCCACCCTGTCACCAAGCCTTCCATGACAGCTTGGACATGGTACATGACCGGGAGGACGTGCGTAGTTTTTGCCACCTTTTGATAATGTTACACATTATTAAAGTTATTACACACATATCATAACAGTAGATGCTATAGTAGGAGTGGGCAATATGGACTTTTTTGGTGATATAGGTATCAGCAGGCCTTTTGATAATGACAGTTTGGCGATGTTTTACAAACTTTTTTTCTGTGTAATTCCTTTTTCATGTGTAGTGGTTAAGAATAAAGCGTATTAGTGGTTTTTCCCCCGCGGCTCGTGCGCAACTGCTGCTGTGGGCTGTGCGTAAAAAATTGTCATCACTCACTCAACTCATGGATGACCTGAGATCTGCTGTTGCCCCCTCCCTCACTGAAGTCTGCTTTGCTGCAGCTACACCTCCAGTACAGGTGTGCTGTGGATCTGGACAGTTTTGTGCTTTTTCTTAATCTCACTGGAGGGTAAAAGGCACTATGAGAATCCATCAAGCCATCGTCTTGACACCCGGCCAGATGAAGTACAGACAAATGTAATGTCTGTGTAAAAAGGAGGAAGGTGTTTTGGACTGCCCTGCGTTAACCTTTTGGAGGTCACTCTAGCTGATGTCCCTCTTTCATCTGATCAGTCCCAAGCATGTGGAAAGACACCAGATAACCCGAGGAGGCCAGAAATGATGGAGTTAAAGCACATTGGGGAATGGAGTGTCGTTAATTAGGACAATAAAGGCTACCCAGGGATCATCATGGATGTGGAAGGGCACATTCATTCATTTTCCAAGCCCCTTATCCTAATTAGGGCCGTGGGGTGCTGGAGCCTATCCCAGCGCTCATTGGGCAGAAGGTGGGGTAACACCCAGGAAAGGTTGCTAGTCCATTGCAGGGCAGTGACTAGTATTTTCCCAAGTCAAAACCATTGTCTTACTACCAATCCTAAAAAATCAGTGACATGATGTGTATTTTTGCCAGTGTCTGAAGAAGGTTTTTAAATAATAATGCCGAATTGGTGTAACCTACATTTAGTTTTGTTTTGGTTTTTACAGCAACGTAATATTTAAAAACATGTTTTCTAAATTGTCCACATTTATTCAGTTAACATGGTGAAATGTTCCCTGAAAAGCATCTGGATAGCATAGCGGTCTATTCCATTGCCTACCAACACGGGGATCGCCGGTTTGAATCCCCCATGTTACCTCTGGCTTGGTCGGGCGTCCCTACAGACACAGTTGGCCGTGTCTGGGGGTGGGAAGCTGGATGTGGGTATGTGTCCTGGTCACCGCACCAGTGCCTCCTCTGGTCAGTCGGGGTGCCTGTTTTTTGGGGGGGGGGACTGGGAGGGAGTAGCGGGATCCTCCCACGCGCTACGTCCCCCTGGCGAAACTCCTCACTGCCAGGTGAAAAGAAGCAGCTGGTGACTCCACATGTATGTGGGGAGGCATGTGGTAGTCTGCAGCCCTCCCCGGATCGGCAGAGGGGGTGGAGCAGCAGAGACCGGGACGGCTCGGAAAATTGGGGTAATTGGCCAAGTGCAAGTACAGCTGGGGAGAAAAAGGGGGGTGTTCTCTTCTAGTTCACCGTTGTCCACCCTGTCATCTTCATGTTGTATGAAAATAAACAAAATTATTTTCACAAGTCAGCAAAACCTTTTGTGTGATTTCATTATAAACAGCTGAGGGCCAGATAATATAGTTTGAAAGTCTGACCAGATATCTTTGTTGTTATCTTTGTCATTTAGAAAAGAGAGTGCAGCTATCACGGGTTTTATAGGGAAACGACTATTTTGCAGTAATTTCTTTATTATCAAAAGACTTTTCTCATTAACTAAAATATATTGTTGAGAAAGGGACTAAATATCTTCTGGAAAATTTACATTTTATAATCACTATGCAATGCAAATGTATTTACTCTACTTCGGACTTGTCCATGACAGGGTGGACGTATTTTGCGGTTTGCTCGTACATTGTCGGCTTGTGGTTCATTTATATGAAGTGCTGGAGCTTGAACAACATGCATGTGCAACAGCCTGAGGTCTAAGGGCTAGGGTCAACGAATATGAAGTTAAATAGAAAATCTCCTCTTTTTCTTCTGGAAATTGTGACGTCTCAAAGGGACTTTATGGTGATTTTGACCCAGATGACTCCGTTATTGTTAGTTGGCTCCAGGACCGTGAGACCAGTCACGACCCGATCATCCGACGACTTTGTCAAGTGGTGTGAGGAGTCTCACATATCTTCAGTTAAGCATATCTAAAATCAAAGACATGATAATTGATTTTAGAGGACATGCCCACCCACATGCAGTCATATCCATGAAGGGTCAGACAGTGGAATAAATACAAACATCCATCCATCCATTACCCAACCCGCTTATCCTGCTCTCAAGGTCGTGGGGATGCTGGAGCCAATCCCAGCAGTCACTGGGCAGCAGGCGGGGAGACACCCTGGACAGGCCACCAGGCCATCACACACACACACACACACACACACACACACACACACACACACACACACACACCTAGGGGCAATTTAATATGGCCAATTCACCTGACCTACATGTCTTTGGACTGTGGGAGGAAACCGGAGCACCCGGAGGAAACCCACGCAAACACGGGGAGAACATGCAGACTCACAAATATCTTGGGACAATTATTGACCCAAAAACTGAACTTTGATGCAAATTGTGAAACCGTGTGCAAAAAGGGGCGCCAGCGTTTGTTTGGGGTTTTTTGTTGAGGAAACTGTCCTATTGCCACATACCCCCCCCCCTTTTCCTCCCCAATTGTATCCAGCCAACTACCCCACCGTTCTGAGCCGTCCCGGTCGCTGCTCCACCCCCTCTGCCGATCCGGGGAGGGCTGCAGACTACCACGTGTCCCCTCTGATACATGTGGAGTCACCAGCCGCTTCTTTTCACCTGACAGGAGTTCCACCAGGGGGATGTAGCGCGTGGGAGGATCATGCTATTCCCTCCAGTTCCCCCTCCCCCCTGAACAGGCGCCCCAACTGACCAGAGGAGGCGCTAGTGCAGCGACCAGGACACATACCCACATCCGGCTTCCCACCCACAGACACAGCCAATTATGTCTGTAGGGACACCCGACCAAGCCGGAGGTAACACGGGTATTCAATCAGGCGATCCCCGCGTCGATAGGCAACGGAAGAGTCCACCACGTTACCCGAACGCCCCCTATTTCCACAGATTGATAAAAC
>NC_079219.1:5658267-5660767 GCF_029633865.1 Lampris incognitus | reverse complement strand
TGTGGTTATAAGCGTCATGGTTGTGTGGTTATAAGCGTCATGGGTGTGTGGTTATAAGCGTCATGGGTGTGTTTTAAGAGTCATGGGTGTGTGGTTAAGCGTCATGGATGTGTGGTTATAAGTGTCATGGGTGTGTGGTTATAAGCGTCATGGTTGTGTGGTTATAAGCGTCATGGGTTTGTGGTTATAAGCGTCATGGTTGTGTGGTTATAAGCGTCATGGGTGTGTGGTTATAAGCGTCATGGTTGTGTGGTTATAAGCGTCATGGGTGTGTGGTTATAAGCGTCATGGGTGTGTGGTTATAAGCGTCATGATTGTGTGGTTATAAGCGTCATGGGTGTGTGGTTACAAGCGTCATGGTTGTGTGGTTATAAGCGTCATGGGTGTGTGGTTATAAGCGTCATGGTTGTGTGGTTATAAGCGTCATGGGTGTGTGGTTATAAGCGTCATGGGTGTGTGGTTACAAGCGTCATGGTTGTGTGGTTATAAGCGTCATGATTGTGTGGTTATAAGCGTCATGGGTGCGTGGTTATAAGCGTCATGGTTGTGTGGTTATAAGCGTCATGGGTGTGTGGTTATAAGCGTCATGGTTGTGTGGTTATAAGCGTCATGGGTGTGTGGTTATAAGCGTCATGGGTGTGTGGTTATAAGCGTCATGATTGTGTGGTTATAAGCGTCATGGGTGTGTGGTTACAAGCGTCATGGTTGTGTGGTTATAAGCGTCATGGGTGTGTGGTTATAAGCGTCATGGGTGTGTGGTTATAAGCGTCATGGTTGTGTGGTTATAAGCGTCATGGGTGTGTGGTTATAAGCGTCATGGGTGTGTGGTTACAAGCGTCATGGTTGTGTGGTTATAAGCGTCATGATTGTGTGGTTATAAGCGTCATGGGTGCGTGGTTATAAGCGTCATGGTTGTGTGGTTATAAGCGTCATGGGTGTGTGGTTACAAGCGTCATGGGTGTGTGGTTATAAGCGTCATGGGTGTGTGGTTACAAGCGTCATGGTTGTGTGGTTATAAGCGTCATGGGTGTGTGGTTATAAGCGCCATGGGTGTGTGGTTACAAGCGTCATGGGTGTGTGGTTATAAGCGTCATGGGTGTGTGGTTATAAGCGTCATGGGTGTGTGGTTACAAGCGTCATGGTTGTGTGGTTATAAGCGTCATGATTGTGTGGTTATAAGCGTCATGGGTGCGTGGTTATAAGCGTCATGGTTGTGTGGTTATAAGCGTCATGGGTGTGTGGTTACAAGCGTCATGGGTGTGTGGTTATAAGCGTCATGGGTGTGTGGTTACAAGCGTCATGGTTGTGTGGTTATAAGCGTCATGGGTGTGTGGTTATAAGCGCCATGGGTGTGTGGTTACAAGCGTCATGGGTGTGTGGTTATAAGCGTCATGGGTGTGTGGTTATAAGCGTCATGGGTGTGTGGTTATAAGCGTCATGGGTGTGTGGTTATAAGCGCCATGGGTGTGTGGTTACAAGCGTCATGGGTGTGTGGTTATAAGCGTCATGGGTGTGTGGTTATAAGCGTCATGGGTGTGTGGTTATAAGCGTCATGGGTGTGTGATCTGGGTCATCGGGGCTCCCCCATCCCCTGACTGGTTTTTCAGTTCACCCGCGCTTGGGTGCCTGAGTGACCCTGATTGCCCTGCTTCGCTCACCTGCCCCCTTCTCCGATTGGTTATGCGGTTCCTGAGCTCCCTGACCCCGCCCCTCCCCCCTTCTCTGATTGGTTGTGCGGTTCCTGAGCTCCCTGACCCCGCCCCTCCCCCCTTCTCTGATTGGTTGTGCGGTTCCTGAGCTCCCTGACCCCGCCCCTCCCCCCGTGTATATATGCCCCTTGCTTGCTCGGGCCCTTGGTCGGTTCGTCTCACTGTTTACAGAGCCGCCCCCGGAGACTCTTGGTCTCCGTGTCGCCACGTCATGTTGTGAGCTGTCCCTGCCGTGTGTCCGTGTCTGTGTTATTAAAGCTTTGTTCGAGCCCAGCCTGTCCTCGCTGTCCGCATCTGGGTCCTGTCCTGCTCGCGTCGTGACAAGAAGATCGAGAAACTTCCCTTAAATGCATTGCAGCGAATTCGGGGGGGGAGGCAGATCGGGACCTGCCGCACCCGGGACGCGAACCCGGGGGTCCCGCACCACGGGCGACTACGTTAACCAGTCGACTAAAGGGTCCGACCCGTTAGCCAAGGGTCCGACCCGTTAGCCAAGGGCTAGCGAGCCTACGCATCCGTGATCGTTACATTACGTGACTTCCACAGACAGATGCTTCCAGCGCGGTCTTTCATTTACAGACCCCCCCACCCCCCTACTGGTTTCAACTGGAATAAGCGGCACAGGGCGTCTGCCCGCCTGCCGCCCGGTGACTGCTGGGAGAGACTCCAGCATCCCCGAGAGCAGGATAAGCGGTTCGGATGATGGATGGATGGATGGATGGATGGATGGATGGATGGATGGATGGATGGATGGATGGATGGATGGATGATGGATGGATGATAATGGATGA
>NC_079219.1:5653267-5655767 GCF_029633865.1 Lampris incognitus | reverse complement strand
AAGCATTTTTAAAGTATTTGTAAAGTAAGACATGCACCAGTGGTTAGTGAGTGTGTTAATAGATGTTGATAAATACTTATTAATACTGCAGTTCATGATTAATTCATGCATAAATGTACATGTAAATAGTGTGTTAATCGTGTACTTACACTTTCTGAAGGATCTTATGATCCTTTAGACTTTTGTGCATCTCAAGGTGCTGCTGGTCTTTCAGTCTCATGTGTAAATGCTTTGTAAGACATAGATAGTCCTCACTTTAGATGAGCTCACACAAAATACTTACCAACAACTACTAACTACCTGAATTAATCATGAACTGCAGTATTAATAAGTATTTATAAACATCTATTAACACACTCACTAACAATTGGTGCATGTCTTGCCTTACAAATACTTTACAAATGATGAGTTCAGTAGTTACTAATACTTAACTAATGCCTCATTTGTGTAGTTGTTATAAAGTGTCACGAAATATATATTGTTCCCTATCTGTTTATGAACTCGGATGTGAGAACACCTTTATGATGAGCACCAAGGTGTTTGGCTGCTTCAGAAAAGGATTCACAAGACAAACAGGTTCCCACGTTCCCAATCTGAGATGTACATTCACTGCCATGGAATAATGCTGCACTCCTGCCAGCAAGAGCTACAGGGAAGGTGGTGGTGAGACCAGCTATGTTGTATGGTCTGGAGACGGTGGCACTGATGAAAAGACAGGAGGTGGAGCTGGAGGTGGCAGAGATGAAGATGATAAGATTTTCACTGGGAGTGATGAAGAAGGACAGGATTAGGAACGGGTATATTAGAGGGACAGCTCAGGTTGGACGGTTTGGAGACAAAGCAAGAGAGACAAGATGGAGATGGTTTGGACAAGTGTGGAGGAGAGATGCTGGGTATATTGGGAGAAGGATGCTGAATATGGAGCTGCCAGGGAAGAGGAGAAGAGGAAGGCCAAAGAGGAGGTTATGGAGGTGGTGAGGGAGGACATGCAGGTGGCTGGTGTGACAGTAGTACTACTCCTAGTAGTAGCAGGAGTAGTAGTAGTAGTAGCAGTAGGAGTAGTAGTAGTAATAGTGGTAGTCGTGGTAGTAGTAGTAATAGTAGTAGTAGTAGTAGCAGTAGTAGTAGTAGCAGTAGTAGCAGAAATAGTAGTAGCAGTAATAGTGGTAGTAGTAGTAGCAGTAGTGGTAGTAGCAGCAGTAGCAGTAGTAGCAGCAGTAGTAGTAGTAGTGGTAGTAGTAGTAGTAGCAGTAGTAGTGGTAGTAGTAGTAGCAGTATTAGCAGTAGTAGTAGTGGTAGTAGTAGCAGTAATAGTAGTAGCAGTAATAGTGGTAGTAGTAGTAGCAGTAGTAGTAGTAGTAGTAGTAGCAGTAGTAGTAGTAGCAGTAGTAGCAGTAATAGTAGTAGCAGTAATAGTGGTAGTAGTAGTAGCAGTAGTGGTAGTAGCAGCAGTAGCAGTAGTAGCAGCAGTAGTAGTAGTAGTGGTAGTAGTAGTAGTAGCAGTAGTAGCGGTAGTAGTAGTAGCAGTATTAGCAGTAGTAGTAGTGGTAGTAGTAGCAGTAGTAGCAGTAGTAGTGGCAGTAGTGGCAGTAGTAGTAGTAGTAGTAGCAGCAGTAGTAGCAGTAGTAGTGGCAGTAGTAGTAGTAGTAGCAGCAGTAGTAGCAGTAGTAGTAGCAGTAGTGGCAGTAGTAGTGGTAGTAGTAGCAGTAGTAGCAGTAGTAGTAGCAGTAGTGGCAGTAGTAGCAGTAGTGGTAGTAGTAGTAGTAGTAGCAGTAGTGGCAGTAGTAGTAGCAGTAGTAGTGGCAGTAGTAGTAGTGGTAGTAGTAGCAGTAGTGGTAGTAGCAGTAGCAGTAGTAGTAGCAGTAGTAGTGGTAGTAGTAGCAGTAGTAGTAGTAGTGGTAGTAGTGGTAGTAGTCGTAGCAGTAGTAGTGGTAGTAGTAGTAGTAGTAGCAGTAGTGGCGGTAGTAGTGGTAGTAGTAGTAGTAGTAGTAGTAGTGGCAGTAGTAGTAACAGTAGTAGTAGCAGTAGTAGTAGTAGTAGTAGCAGTAGTAGTAGTAGTAGTAGTAGTAGTAGCAGTAGTCATGTCAGACATAGTATAGGGCAAAACAACGAGCGCCCCGATACTGGAAGGTCAAGTCAGGTGGGTGTGCTGCTGCTGCTGCTGCTGCTGCTGCTGCTGCTGCTGCTGCATGACCCACAGCTTTACCTTTCTAAACCCCGTCTGCGGATCCCTGGAGAGCAAAAGACAACCGCTGTAAGGATCATTTATCACGACTTCCTGTCCCGGGTTCACCGCTAGACAGAGTCGAAGATTTGAAATAATAATCCAGGCTCAGTATTCCCATCTAATCTAAATACGCCGGTGAATATGATCTGTTATGTCATGCTGTGTATATGTTGTGCTCATATTGTTAAGACGTGCTGATTTTGGTGCAAAACGACTCGCAGAAAGTTGCTGTTCCATGCAGAAGTCAGCATGTCTGGCAGTTGCCCCGCATCC
>NC_079219.1:5575767-5650767 GCF_029633865.1 Lampris incognitus | reverse complement strand
TCATTAAACTGATGCAGCGTGTGTTTGTCTCTACTGTTTATCTATCCGGGGCTAAAAGATACATCAGATACACACACACACACACACACACACAGACACACACACACACAGCCTTATAGAGGGACCCCTCCCCACACAGTTTCCCTCAGCTTGCCTCGGAGCAACAGTTATTATGCAGGTGTTCAGATCTGCTTGACACAGAATTTGCAAAACACAGGAAAGAAGTCAGAAGAACAAAACACACAGCGACGCTGCAGGACGTTTATACCCTCACTCGCTCGTCTCTACAGACTACGGCGTGACCCGGGCGGGGTCTCTTTTTGTAACGACTTACCTGGTAATCTTTGAAGGTCAGTTTGCCGTTTGCAGATGCGCTCTCAGGACAGACGAGTGTCTCCGCCTCTTGCATTGGCTTTCCTGGTGGAGCTGTCACGTGACCGGAGCCCCGCGCGTGCCTAGTGTTTCCCGTTGTGCTCCTTCCTGTTGATCGTGTTGTGTGTGTGCATAAGAGCAGGGATCACATTGGGCCGGAGCTTTTCTTTTTCTTTTTTGACTCCCCCCCCTCTCCCCCCTTTCTCCCCAACTGTACTTGGCCAATTACGCCACTCTTCCCGGTCTCTGCTCCACCCCCTTCTGTTGATCCGGGGAGGGCTGCGGACTACCACGTGCCTCCTCCCATACACGTGGAGTCGCCAGCCGCTTCTTTTCACCGGACAGTGAGGAGTTTCACCAGGAGGACGTAGCACGTGGGAGGATCATGCCACCCCCCCAATGCATCATCCACCGTCTACGAACCCTGATTAAATCTGTAGGCTACGTTGTCCTTCTTAATAACTCGGTGACTGTGTGGACGTAAAGCGGCTGTCAGGTGTGCTGCGCCATGCTAAATTGCGCCCCCCCCCCGCAAAATTTTTTGAGCACAAACCGCCACTGGTGACAAGCAGTGGCGCCCCCAGAAATGTTTCATAGGGGGGGCCAAATGGGGCCACTGAAAATCTTGGGGTGGCACACCAAAACCAAAAGCCATGACTGAATTTGGGGAATTCTATGATGCTGTTGTAGTACACTGTATAGGCTGGTTGAAAACTGTCAATATGAGAGTTAAGAAAAATATACATTATTGATTTAAATGAACAGCACCTAATGTAAGATATCAGATAGAAGCAGCATATTATGCATAATCAGAAGCATATTCTGCATATGCGACTCGTGGTTGGGGGGGGCCAGCGGGGGGGGGGCTGGGATAGTATCAGTACCTGGCCACCCCTTGGGGGCGCCACTGGTAACAAGACTAAGACTGGAGCACACGGGATTAAATGGCACTTTGCTTATAGCGGGGGGAAGGACATTGATAAGTGTGGGAACTGTGGAGTTAAAGAAAACGCTGAACATGTAATATTGCGTTGTGACATGTATGAAGTGGAAAGAGGAAGGTCACAGGATCGAGTCCGAGAGGCGGGACGGGAGTGGAATCCGATGGGGATACTGGGAACAGAAGGAGAGGGGGAGGGGATTGAAATCACCAGGAAGGCGCTCTTTCTTAAGTGACCCAAGGTTGATGGGTAGAATTTAAGAAATAGGGTAAAATGACATGAATTCACACACTCGTGTACAGTAGGTGGCGGTATGCACCTTAACGTTGTTTGCGATCCGCCAGTAAACCGAGAGAAGAAGAAGCAGAAGACGCAGAAGAAGAAGAAGAAGTAGTTACGGTGTCGCGCGGCCGAGCCGCCAGACAGGGGTGAGTATACCTCGTAGTTCATCTGATGTTCCCGCCAAACAATGTCTCGTCTATCAACATGGACATCCTAGCAAACTGCAGTAAACGTGACTACAGAAAAGTGATTTATCATCATCAACTTTTTTTTGTTGTTTTAAATCAAGGCGAACTCATCTTGTCCTCAAACAGCCACGTAACTTGTTTTAGCTAGCTAGCTATGGCAGCGTTAGCAGCCAGCGCCATTTTGCTAGGCTTCATGTTGTCACTAAACTCGTATGAACCACCCCGTTAATCGTGTTAACAGAACGTTAGCTTGACTGTTAACTTAATGACGGAATGTAAATTACTCTGATGTTCTGCTTAAACAATGTTTCCATTTTACAAAATGATGCTGACGCAAAATTCGATTTCACAAAATGATACTAAGGCCCTATGACCGACACCACAGTCACTCCGGTGATATAATAAGACTCCTGTATTTTTAGATTGTAATAATTGCACTTTATATAACTCCAATTCAAAGAAAATTGAAAATTAATACAACAGCAATTGCCCAACTAGCCATTAGCTCAAATCGGCTGAGAATTATATCTATATTGATTGGACACAATAGGGTACGTTGTTGGGCGTAATTTCATCACCAATTGCCATCACTATGTTAATTAAAAAAGTGGACTTTACAATTTGATTGATTTGATAATATGATAATTTCGTGTGTGTGTGTGTGTGTGTGTGTGAGAGAGAGAGAGAGGGAGGGAGAGAGCGCGCCCTGTGATGGCCTGGCGGCCTGTCCAGGGTGTCTCCCTGACCTGCTGCCCAATGACTGCTGGGATAGGCTCCAGAATCCCCGCGACCCTTAGAGCAGGATAAGTGGTTTGGATAACGGATGGATGGATACTAACACAAGATAGTTTGCGGGAGGTTGCCTCCAATCTTTTAGTAGCTAACAGTCATGGAAAGTTTTGGAAGTTTGAAGAGGTGTTGGCAGCCTGTGTATATTTGTTAGAGGTTCTATTCATATTAATTTGTATTATGAGTCTCTTCTTTAGTGGTAACAACACCATCGATACAGATACACAGGAGAGTGCGCTTACAAAAAGATTTTGTCATCATCTGTAGTTTCATGCACTGCCAGCAGTTTCTAGAATGACTTTGATAAGCGTTTTTGTGTTCAGAGCAGAGGGTTGTTTCACCTTGTTATATTTTATTTACAGTTTGTCAAATGATATCAATCAGATTTTGTAGACTATGCGCACACACATGCACCCATGGTGACCCTGAAACCACAGACCCCCCCCCTCACATATCAAATCCCCATTTAACCCCTGCATATCAGGCTAACAGTCCACTCCAGCCATCTCAAAAAGGACAAGATTGTATAAAGTCATCACATGCACCCTTTTATTCTTACTACTAATTTCTAATGAGGCTGCTTGACGTCTGCTCTAACAAAGGACTTACACTAATACAAATACAAACACTTGGGAGGCCTTGATGACTTCCGCGCGCACATACGCAAACACACACACAAACATGCAGATTAGCATACACACATAGAGCGTGCAGCCTTATGAAAGCGGTATTAATAGAATGTACATGGGTTGTAATTAATGCAAAGCTCCTTAGGTGTGACGAGCAAGCCTTTGGTCTCAGCATTAAACCTACATTGTTTCAGTGCTAATGAGAGGGTTCTCGGGGGAAGAGCAGTCAATGGCGTACCTCTGTTCTTGCCGTCTCCCGTCTTTCATGTGTTGTGTTGGTGTCATGTGATACTCGGTCCTGTGACACAGTTCAAATATGTCAGCTCTGATTGGGTAGTAGGTCGAAGTTGAACAAAAAAGTGTAATTTCCCCATCTGTGAAATGAAATTCTACAAAACACCTTAATGAGTTCCCAGTATCCATCCATTCATTATCCGAACTGCAGGCAGGGAGACACCCTGGACAGACTGCCAGTCCATCACACAGGGCAGACACACACACACACACACACACACACACACACACACACACACACACACACACACACGTTCATACCTAGGGGCAATATAGTACGGTTGATTCACCTTACCTAGATGTCTTTGGTCTGTAGGAGGAAACCGGAGCACCTGGAGGAAACCCACGCAGACATGGGGAGAACATGCAAACTCCCCAGAGAGGATGACCCGGGATGACCCCCCAAGGTTGGACTACCCCGGGGCTTGTACCCAGAACCTTCTTACTGTGAGGCGACTGAGCTAACCACTGCGCCACCATGCCATGAGTTCCCATTATGTAAATCCAGACTATTTCTCAATTACAACTCAAAGCAAACCCACCTGAGCTGTATCCCCTGTTCCGAAACCAGTTCCTGGTATCTCAGAATATATTATCCAGCCTTGACTGACGTATCTGTTTTTGATTCAGCGGTACACTGACTTGTCATACACATTCTACCTTTGGCTGCGCTCTAATGGCCCATTTAGATATGTAATCAAGGGAAATAAACATAATTTTCAACATTATCTCTCTATAACTGTGGTATGGATAACACTCCCATCATCAGCCATGATACTGAGCAGTCTTCTGTGTGTCTCTGAAATGCTGCCGAAATTGTGAGAAAACATGTCTGCCAAATTGTGCACTTGCTTACTTCCTGGTTCGCTGATAGACTGCACTGTATAAGGAAATTAGAAAATCAATGTCACATACAGCTGTATCAGAAAATGCAAAATTTTAATCTTCATGTTTTCCTATACATTGCAGCCTATCTGCATATCGAAATCTATGTTTTCATATTCACTGGACTGCTCAGTATTATAGTTGCAAATGGAGTATTATCACTCAGCATATGTAGAGAGAGATAAAGCTGAAAGTTGTGATTGTTCCTTTTAAATATATTGGCATCACATGATATTATTGTGCATTGATGACTTCAGCAACACCTTAGATGATCAGATTTAAGTTTTCAATGAACCCTGTGGATTATTATTTATTTTATAGTTATGTTTTGGGCCAACTTATTTCACACACAGGAATTCAACATCACACCACAAATACTTTATCCAGAAAAAAAATTATATCCATCTTCTTTTTGTCCATCCTCTTCCCCAGCAGTGGGCCAATGATATTCCTATGCATTTGTATTTAGGGGCCCAAGCTGGCTATTCAGTCGGGGATATAGGACCCTTTGTTGGCTGGTCGAGGCTGGCAGGCGACACTGAGCCCATTCGCCCCAGCATGCCTGCACACACATAATAGCCATTTCACAGCTCGTCTGGGGGTAATGGAGCCTGGCTGGGCCCGCAGAGATGGATCACCCCCAGATGGGGATGAAATGGGTGATCTGGCAGAATTGACGAGGCCTGTAGGTGCTGTAAGGGGACCTGACGGCTAAAGTTTGATACACACACACACACACACATACACACATACACACACACACGCCCCTCCTCCTCAGGTCTCATCTGCATTGAGCTGAGGTTACATGGACGGGGGGAACATTGATTTGGAGGATGGCCTGATTGTCACAGGGTTTGGGCAGATGAGAGATGAATTAGGGTATCTGAAACATTTGTGGTGTGTCTGCATGTGTGCGTGAGTGTGTGTGTGTGTGTGCGTGTGTGTGTGAGACCATGGATGTGTATACATGTTTGTGTTGGGGTTAATTTGTGCCTAAGCAGAAAGAAAGAAAGGCGTCACGGTACCTGGCAAGGGCCCAAAGTAATCATCCGAATCCCACAGCCGGTCCTCATACAAACATCTGAATTAAAACATAACAGTGACCCCTCTCCAAACTTAGCAAAGCTAAAACACAACATGACTATGCTGGTATTTCCAGCAGACCTTTTTAGATCGGCTCTGGCTGACGTTATAAATGGCGTGAGGAGGATAACGTCAATACTCCGTGATTGGACTGAGCCTGCTGAGTCGCTAAAGGTCAGTGAGGAGCGCATCGCTGATTGTTTTCCAAAGATGGCGCGTTGAAGTTTGTCTGATAGGGGTCATTTAGTTTGAGACACACTCACAGGCCAAGTTATCGGTCCATGTCAGCGGTGTGCCTCCTCCTTGCAGTTGTACCGTTCAATTGAAGAGCGCAACTTAAGGCTCCAGCCCATTAGTAACTGACAGAATTTACTTAATCAAGTTTTATTTCATCTGCATTGATTTCATTAATAGCCGTTGATTGTTGCAATGACTGAAAATAGCTTTATTTTGCTGCCAATAGTCCAATAGCTCTGCTGTTAAAAGACACGCAGGTAATCGCTCATGCAGTTCCCTGGAAATTTGACAGACAGATATCACATGTGCCATGATATCAAACATTATTCAATTCAATTCAGTTGAATTCAATTCATTGTCATTAAAAACAATATGCAGGCACGTGTAAAAACAAAATGAGGGCTGCAGCTTCAACCAGACACTGCAAGACAGACATAGACAAACACAGCAAACATAGTATAAGATATATACAGATGAAGACTAAAACCTAAAGATAAAGTGAAAAAAAGAAAAAGAAAAGCAAAAGTATAAAAATATCCACAGACATTCAGTGGGTAGCCAGTTCAGGTGGGTAATAGCTTGGGGAAAGAAGCTGTTTTTGAGCCTGGTAGTGCGGGCTCAAAGTGCCCCTTCCAGAGCGCAGGGTGGAGGAAAGTCCATGGTTGGGGTGGGTGGGATATCTGCTGATGCTGAGACCCCTTCGAAGGCAGCGTTTGTGATAAATGTCTTTTATGGCTGGGAGCTGGGTCCCAGTGATATGCTGGGCCGCCTTGACAACCCGCTGCAGATCTTTCTGGTCTACTGAGGTGCAGTTGCCGTACCACACTGAGATGCAGCTGGTCAGGATGCTCTCTATGGTGCAGTGGTAGAAACTGGTGAGAATTTTGGGAGATAGACGGGCACTCCTCAGCCTCCTCCGGAAATGCAGGCGTTGTTGGGCCCTTTTGTCCTTGCTGATGTGGACTCCAAGGAATTTGGCTATCTATATCCTTTATTGGGTAGCAGGGTGGCGCAGTGGTTAGCTCTGTTGCCTCACAGCAAGAAGGACCTAGGTTCGAACCCTGGGGTTGTCCAACCTTGGGAGGTCATCCCAGGTCCTTTCTGTGTGGAGTTTGCATGTTCTCCCCATGTCTGTGTGGGTTTTCTCTGGGTGTTGCAGTTTCCCCCACCATAAAAAAGACGTGCATGTTAGGGTTAGTACTCCTGTCTGTGTCCCTGACCAAGGCAGGGCAAGATGAATTGGAGTTGGTACCCGGGTGCTGCACGGCAGCTGCCCACTGCTCCTAGCTACACAGCTAGGATGGGTTAGATGCAGAGGAAGAATTTCCCTACGGGGATCAATAAAGTAATAAAATAAATAGATAAAATAAAATATTAGATTACAGTTGAGGATGAGAGGATGAGATTTTGTTATCCAGAGTATAAAATACTGGCTTTGATTGTAAAACAAGTGGCTCTGGTTCAGTTCTGATTCAATGAATCTCATATAAAAGTTATTGTACGACACTGGATAAACATACAGCTGAGACTTCTTATCTTAATTCTAATATGTGCTAACCTTGCTAGCCCAACATCAACACACACAGTGTGTGATTAACCATTTTTTCAAAACCAACAAGCCACTCAGCTTCAGTATTTAAAATTTTATGATGTGCATTACAATGTCTTCTATTTGCAATACCATTACTATGAAATATGGTATCTTTGAAGTATAAAGTGGCACTTTTTTTTTTTCTTTGGATTTTTCCTGCTTTTTCTCCCCAATGGTATCCAGCCAATTACCCCACTCTTCCGAGCCGTCGACTACCACATGCCTCCTCCGATACATGTGGAGTCACCAGCTGCTTCTTTTCACCTGACAGTGAGGAGTTTCACCAGGGGGACATAGCGCATGGTAGGATCACTCTATTCCCCCCAGTTCCCCCTCCGCCCCGAAGAGGTGCCCCGACCGACCCCTGGCTTCCCCCTGCAAACACGGCCAATTGTGTCTGTAGGGATGCTCGACCAAGCCGGAGGTAAGACGGGGATTCGAACCAGCGATTCCCATGTTTGTAGGCAACGGAATAGACTGCCACGCCACCCAGATGCCCTATAAACTGACAGATTTTTCAATTGTAAAGTTGCAGCCATCTGTTCATATTTAATGTTTGTCTTTTGTCAACTCTGTCTTACTCCAGAGGCCACTGTAGGCGATTCTTCATTCAGTCCTTGTGTACGGTATGTAAATGCAAACTCATATACTTTGAAATACTATTTCAGTTGCCCTCTGTCAGTGAAAAATCTTAGATTTTCCTGAGCAATTTAGTCTTTGGAGGAGCAGCGACAGGGAACAGGATTATTCATCCTGTTAAAAATGAGAATTTCATTCATCCGCATTACAGCAAACACAAAAACACTCGTGACCTTGGAACTAAAAAGTTCTTTCCTTAAAATGAACTCAGCAGTCATGCAAACAGGCTTTCACATGTTGTTTGCTGTTTTAAGCAGATTTTTGAAGATGTTTAAATAGGAAAAGAAAAATATATAAATGATAAACATTGTATTTTCGTTGTGAAAACTGTAATATTCCAAACTTTCTCACAGTGTAGATGAAACCACACACAATTCTGACCTCCCCGAGGACCGTAGTTTAGATGAATAAAGTTTAGTTTAATTTGATTAGTTTGCAATGGGGCTGGACAAGTTGACGGATGAGATCAGGCAGGAGTCTCTGTGGACTATGATGTTTGCAGATGTTATTTTGATCTGTAGCGAGAGTAGGGTGCAGGTGGAGGTGAGCCTGGAGAGGTGGAGGTATGCACTGGAGAGAAGAGGAAAGTCAGTAGGAACAAGACAAATTACATGTGCATGAACGAGAGGGAGGACAGTGGAATGGTGAGGATACAAGGAGTGGAGGTGATGAAGGTGTATGAGTTTAAATACTTGGGGTCAACTGTCCAAAGTAACGGCGAGTGCAGAAGGGAGGTGAAGAAGAGAGTGCAGGCAGGGTGGAGTGGGTGGAGAAGAGTGTCAGGAGTGATTTGTGACAGAAGGGTACCAGCAAGAGTTATAGGGAAGGTTTACAAGATGGTTGTGAGACCAGCTATGTTATATGGTTTGGAGACGGTGGCACTGATGAAAAGACAGGAGGTGGAGGTGGCACAGTTGAAGATGATAAGATTTTCACTGGGAGTGATGAAGAAGGCCAGGATTAGGAACGAGTATATGAGAAGGACAGCTCAGGTTGGATGGTTTGGAGACAAAGAAAGAGAGACAAGATTGAGATGGTTTGGACATGTGTGGAGGAGAAATGCTGGGTATATTGGGAGAAGGATGCTGAATATGGAGCTGCCAGGGAAGAGGAGAAGAGGAAGGCCAAAGAGGAGGTTTATGGATGTGGTGAGGGAGGACATGCAGGTGGCTGGTGTGACAGAGGAAGATGCAGAGGACAGGAAGCGATGGAGACAGATGATCCGCTGTGGCGCTCCCTAATGGGAACAGCCGAAAGTAGTAGTAGTAGTAGTAGTAATAGTAGCTTGATTAGTTTAAGAGGGATATTGCACGTCGCTTAATGCTTCTTTAAATGTGCAGTTTATCCAGCATGACTAATTTTCAACAATGGTCCCTGGGCAATTATAGAAAAGGCAGCAGATACACAAATTACACATGCTGTGCAAATAAGTGAAAATACATCAAAACAAAGAAACAATTCTATATGCTTAAGTACAGTAACTGCTACGATAATAGTCTGAGACTGCATTGTCTTGTTAAATACTGCAAGATCTTACCGCCCCCTAAGACCAGCAGTTCTTTTTTTTCTCTCTCTCCCCAGTTGTATCTGGCCAATTACCCCACTCTTCCGAGCCGTCCCGGTCTCTGCTCCACCCCCTGTGCTGATCCAGGGAGGGCTGCAGACTACCACATGCCTCCTCTGATACATGTGGACTCGCCAGCCGCTTCTTTTCACCTGACAGTGTGGAGTTTCGCCAGGGGGACGTAGCGTGTGGGAGGATCTCGCTATTTCCCCCAGTTCCCCCGAACAAGCGCCCCGACTGACCAGAGGAGGCGCTAGTGCAGCGACCAGGACACATACCCACATCCGGCTTCTCACCCACAGACACGGCCAGTTGTGTCTGTGGGGACGCCCGACCAAGCCGGAGGTAACATGGGGATTCAAACCGACGATCCCCATGTTGGTAGGCAACGGAATAGACCGCTACACTGCCCGGACCAGCAAATCTCAATCCGGTCCTCAGGGCTCACAGCACGGCTGGTTTTCTAGTCTGCCAGTTAGTTAATAATATTCACCTGTACCTCCAGGGGTATAAAACTCCCTGATTAGACAGGTAGAGTATGTAGCAGCATAGGAAACCAGCAGTACTGTGGCCCCCAAGGGCCAGACGCAGGAGCACGCTATCAACCAAATCCTCGGTTGTCCTGAAAGAGGAACCCAGTCGTGCACTTAAAGTGGGACAGTGGTTATAATAAAACCCCAGAAATGAAGGTGGTGTCTGTTCATCCCACTGTATATTCCCTCCCCTCACAACTTTTCTTAAAGATGCTTTAATCTCAGTGTCCATTAAAACACACACACCCACACACCCACACAAAACCCCATTCAGAACACACGTATGCATATTTTAACATCTGGTAACCAAGGGTTTTAGGTTTAATTACTTCAGCAGTGTTCCTTTTGTGGTATATCCTCAATGAGGGATCTGAAAGACCACAACATGCAAATTGGGCGTCTGCCATCCCAGCCGCCCCCCTCGTCTCTGCACACGTGCATGTGTGCACACGTGTACATGTTATGTGTGCCCTGCATGCGTGTGGCAGTAGGGTGAGCACATGTGCGCCTCTCGACACCCCCCCCCCCCCCGTGTCGGTGCCTCTTCAAAGGCGTCGAGTGGTGCCCTTCCTCAGCTCCATACCCCCTGCCCCACCTCCACCCTCCGTCCTTTTGTCTTATCGTTTCATATTTAATGGGGTTGGCTCAGAAACAGAGCAAGGAGAGGTACCTGAGGCTTGGGGGCTAAAGCCTACTGATGCCCGGGTGAAGTATCTTCTGCCTCTGTCTCTCTCTCTCTCTCGCTCTCTTTCTCCCTCCCCCCCCCCCCCACCCCTGGTCCTTTCAAGAGAAGCTGTGTGCTGCAGATCAAAGGGAGCCACCGATGCCCCCTATTCTGAGAGAAGATGGGGCAGTCACTGAGATGTCCTCCCTTATTATGTATGCGGGCGTGCACACACACACACACGTGCCCAAGTTCAAACAGGTGTCTATAATGAAAAGTAAAACTATATTGTTGCATAATACAGTGCAGCTAGATAGATAGATAGATAGATAGATAGATAGATAGATAGATAGATAGATAGATGGATGGATGTGAGTTATCTCTCTCTCTCTGTCTGGTCTACTCTTGTCTGTCTATATTTTCTTACTGTAAGTCAATCGGTGTCCATTGGCGGATTTTATAGCTGGCTTTCAATCACCTGCCTTGTAAAGGACAGGGAACACATGTTCTCTATTGATCACCAATCAATGATCAATTAAGCAAGCCATTTGTCCAATTAGAGCAAAGGGGTCCATCTGGACCACGGCTTATTCAGCTATTTGATTGGAGTGGAGCGGAGGGAATGGATATGCTTGCATAATTGATCAGGACCCAGTCTTTAAACACTTATCTAATCCATGTCCACTCGTTGGGCCATGCAGGTTGCTATCTAGGAAATCTGTTGCCAATACAGTAACAGATAATCCAGTAATAGCCGAAAAAACCTGTTTTGTTGGACCTAAAAGGTTGTACTTGATTATGGTGGCGGAGTATGTTGTATTTGCTTGTTAACTTTGTTGACTTGGCGGACAAAAGGAGTTGGGTGTTGTTAAATGGGGGCCGGTGAGTCAACAGAGTTGTAGTATTCGAGGATGGATTCCATCTAGAGTCCACTTTTAGAAGACCTAGTTGAGGATATTACAGCATAATTACTTGGACATGACTCTGACTAGGACATAACTGACTAGGGCACGACTCTGACTAGGACATGACTTGGATTAGGGCACGGCTCGGATAGGACATGACTGACTAGGACATAACTGACTAGGGCACGACTCTGACTAGGACATGACTTGGATTAGGGCACGGCTCGGATAGGACATGACTGACTAGGACAGAACTGACTAGGACACGACTCGGACTAGGACATGACTCGGAATAGGGCACGGCTCGGACTAGGACACGACTCGGACTAGGGCACAGCTCAGACTAGGACATGCCTCGGACTAGAGCGTGGCTCAGACTAGGACATGACTCGGTCTAGGACATGACTCGGACTAGGGCACGGCTCAGACTAGGACATGACTCGGTCTAGGACAAGACTGGGATGGTGCAGACTTGTAATAAGTTTTCAAGGTTGGTCGGGTACAAGGCTTTAATTTACTTTTTACTTATTTCAAATGAATATCAAACTTCCCTTAAGGCAGTCCAATCTAATTTGTTTCTTATTTACTGTTGTTACTTTGTATCTGTGAAAGACTGGAAAATTGGAATCTGAAACATTCTTTCCTAGGTGGAGGAAAGCAAAAGCCAAAGTAAATACTAGTGTAGGGAAAATACCAGTATTGACAGTGTTGACTTATTACTGTATGGTTCGCTCATATATCAACTGGAAAACTGACCACTGTGATAAATCTACCATTAGTCAGATAAATGTTGTGTCCCTTAAATGTGGTATTGTGTGGTGTGATTGCAGGCCACCAAGGCTCACATCAAACTGAACACCAAGCACCTGTACCAAGCGGATGGCTATGCAGTGAAGGAGCTGCTGAAGATCACTTCAGTTCTCTATGGTGCCATGAAGACCAAGGAGCTGGGCACAGGGGACCTCGCCGAGGAGGACAACAGCGGGTTCAAGTTTAACCTCGGTTCACGGGTAAAAAAGACATTGTGCAGACATTATGAACCTCTTTTGTAATTTTTTTATTATTTTGAGGGATTAGCTCAAATGGTAGAGCGCTCGCTTAGCATGCAAGAGGTGGCGGGATCGATGTCCGCGTCCTCCAAATATTGATTTCTATGATGGCTTGGCGGCCTGTCCAGGGTGTCTCCCCGCCTGCCGCCCAGTGGCTGCTGGGATAGGCTCCAATATCCCCGTGACCCTGAGAGCAGGATAAACGGTTTGGATAATGGATGGATGGATGGAAATTGTTATTTTTACTCTGACGGTAGACTACTGAAGTTATATTCATCGTGTTTAATTGGACTTGTACTGATCCGGTGTCGGTCTTTACAGACGTTTTGGGCCCACTGGTCTTGAGTTGGACTCACTGCCTTAAGGTGTCAGATGTGACTTGGACCCGACCCACTAAAAACTTGGTCTGGACTTAAGTGGTTTTGCATACAAAGCCTGCCAACAACTTGTATCAATTTGAAGAGGAGGAAAGGCTTGGCTGCCACCCTATCGCTCCCCCCCCCCCTCTCTCTCTCCCTCCCCCAATACTAACCTGCTGATTCCCCAAATAACACTCACCAACTCAAAAACTCAAACTGTTAATCCTCCGAACCATTCTGCTCTCCCTTCAACCAGCACTCCCCTTGGAGTTGGGGTGAGGAGTACGGGTGGGTGAGGTGGGGGAGGGTTGTTTATTTGGGTCAAACAGTCAGTTATCTCACGGAGGGGAAAAAAAAAACGGAGGTGGGTGTCTCCTACCCCCTGTGTTCCCCTTTCTCCTTCTTCCTAAATCCTAACCCAGCCTCTCTCCCTCCCTCCACACTGCTCTTTCTCAAGCGTGCATGCACACACACGCACACTCACACACACACGCACACACACACCCTCCATCCATACTTTTTTTTTTTTTTGCCTTTCACCCATTTAACCAGTCAGCCACAATCAGGCTGACAGAGTGACGAGGAACAATCGGGGCGGGGTCAATGACCCCCCCCCCACACACACACACACACACACTCCCAGCACAGTGTCCCGCCTGGCCTTTGTTCTGGTCGGCCAGTGAGAAAATGGGGACACTTTAGCTGTCCTACCACCACAACCTTTCTCTCTCTCTCTCTCTCTCTCTCTCTCTCTCTCTCTCTCTCTCTCTCTCTCTCTCTCTCTCTCTCTCTCTCTCTCTCTCTCTCTCTCTCTCTCTCCTGCTCTCTCTCCTGCTCTCTCTTCCTTTTCTGTTGCTCACCAATTTCCTCCCCTCACTCTTTTTGTCTTTTCATTTGTACCGTCACACTAGGCAGGAGTGTGTGTGTGTGTTGCGGGGGGGGGTAGAGGTCGGGGGGTTGACAAAGTGACTGACAGGCCACTTTTCTTCAGATTTTCTAGTTTTCTTTTTTTCCGCTTCCCATTTCTCTCCAACAGTGTCTGTGACTGCATGACACTAGGGTCATTGATTGACAGGAGGCGTGGGTGTGTGTGTGGGTGTGTGTGTGTGAGTGTGTGTTTGGGCGGGGCGGGGTGGGGCGGGGCTGGGGGTCATGGGGTGGAGCAACGGAGGGTGCGTGTCTCTGTGTCTGTCTGGCCACTTTCGAGGGAGGGGGGGCGGGGGGGGTTGGAGTTCTTGGGACCAAAGTACGTGCAAGGAGAAGGAAAAGGGGGGGAAGAGGAGGAGGAGGAAGGTCCGTGTCAGGGTGGGAGAGTGAAGAGGAAAGAGTGGGGAAGACATTGTGTGTGTGTGTGTGTGTTTGCGTCTGTGTGGGCTTGGTGGGGGTGGGGTGGACGGGGGGGGGGTTATCCCACTCCTCTCACCCCAGTCTCTTTCTGTGACAGTTAGGAGGTTCCACAATTAGCTGCTCCCGCGTTTGTCTGTCTGCGCGGCTGGAGCCGGTTCCCACGTGAAAGTGCGCTCTCACTGTCCCGCAGACTCATCCGACCGTTGGGCATCCCAGCAGTCAGAACCCGGAGCCGAGACGGAGGCAGACAGACACTGACAGCTGGGCCCAGATTTTAAGACGCAACGCACAGCTCTTCAGACCGATTCCCCTAAATTTCCATGACTGGATGACATCATGATTACTTTTCGACGGAAGTGTTGATTCTGCAAAATAAATGTGCCTTTTAAACAAAAATATTGCTCATAATAAGCAAAATTGCTGTCACAGATGCGCAACACAACTGTTGTGTGACTTTATGAACATAATTGGAATTTGGCCTAGTATTGTCAGTTGAGTAGCTAACGTTACATAGTTCTTGCATCATATATTGATTGGACTCCTTAACACTCGTATTGTGAAATAGATGCTTTGGTATTGGTTCAGAGGAACTAAGGCTGGCTCATCTGAATCCAGTTTCTAGCTCATTGTCGACCCAGAAAGCAAGCTGACACATCAGAAAAAGTTTAAAAAAAACTTATTAAAAGATTTTGTTTTAGCATGTTAAAGGTGATGGAACATGTCGTGATCTGGGAACACACTAGAAGACTTTTATTGTCCAGAAAAAAACTGGGCATCAAACGTTTAATGATTGATTACAGGTCCAGTCCTGGACAAGCACACTGGTTATAATGAGCTAAAACAGATTACAGATTATATTCTGTATAATTTAAACTGTGACTCTGGGATCATGGGCCTTGGCCCAGCCCAAAAAAACAACATGGAGCCACCTCCCCGTGGACCCACCACCTGCGGGGATGAGCGTTGGGGTAGGGCGCAGGCCAGGCAGCAGGCAAAGGCAGGGACTGGGGTGTGCCGACTTCCGGCATCGCAGACTGGTCCAGGAGGACCAACTGGGAGGAGACCCCGGGGTCGACTCAGAACTCGCTGGAGGGACTACATGTCCGTTCTGGCCTGGGAACGCCTCGGGATCCCCCAGGAGGCGCTGGAGGGCGTTGCTGGGGAGAGGGACGTCTGGAGTGCCCTACTTAGCTTGCTGCCACCGTGAAGTGGCTGATGATGAGAAAGATGAGAGGTCATCTGTGACTTTTACAACTGTTGTTACAGTTGCAAAAGTGGACCATGTTGACATCATTATGACTGGCTGAGGGCTCAGTCATGGCAGAGAGCAATCTGAATCTTAACTCTCCACGGTGACCTGCCCTGTTTTGCACAGCACGGTGCAGGTTCTCCATGATCGTGGCCAAAGTAGGGTTATAGTTGATAGGCTAGCATGTTCCCGGCTTTATTTGCATCTCTGTCGATGGCGCTTCTGTGAAAGCGTATCTCCAATGAAATCGCATGGGCAATACCAAGTGATAGAAAACAAGGGAGAGGCTATGAGAGAATTGTAGTGGGGGGGGGGGTGCAGAAAAAAATTATGTTTTGCCAATTTTCTTACACCCTAATGTTAATTAAGCAAAAATGCAAAATGTTAAGCATCTCACGACGGTGTACATTTATAGATGCGCTAGCTCACAAATGTTTTCGGTGCGGTTGCGATTCCCCCTGCCTTCGGATCCACACAGATGGCACAGCTACAAGTGAGACTGAATGTCAGTTTGCAGATGAATGAGTTGGAAGCCAGGTTCGCATCTAAGAATGACTCGTGTGATTTCTCACATCTGAGGGGGGGTTATTACATGCACTCGATTGCGCTCTGTTAACCTGGACTTGAGAAACGTCTCCCAGGTCTGTCTGCTTTATGTTACAGTGACGGCTGATGATTTGTTGAATAATAGCGTAAGTTCTATGCGTGCTATTGCTTTATCTACTGGAAAATGTCAAAGTCAGTTCATTTCATCCTCTCCAAATATCAAACAAATACAGTGATTCACATAATTGGAGGTCATGGGCTGGCAATTAAAGCGGCATCCCTTTCTCTCACAAGACTCATCTCAAATGAATGATAATTTAATAATTTTTCCACTGGTGTCGTATGTGGATGATTGATTAGAGAGAGAGGGAGAGGGAGAAAGAGGGAGAGAGTGAGAGATGGGCGGTGGAGAGACGAAGGGGGCAGAGCGGGAGGGGAGCGAGGGATGAATTAGTGACGGAACGACACCATAGTGGGAAGGAGAAAGAGAGAAGAGACGGGAGAAAGGGAGGGACCGCATTCCTGGGTGATTCAGCACGCGGACAGACAGCGGGCAAGAGGGATGGATGGAGAGGGGTGTGTGTATGTGTGTGTGTGTGTGTGTGAGTGGGTGTGTGTTGGAGGAGGGGGTGACAGGCCTCCCCTCCAGCGAGGAGTGCGGCGACAGGGACAGATGGCGTCCCTCGGAGGACTGAGAGAGTCCCAGTTTTCACCTGCGGCCCCATGGGAAAAATCCGCCTTCCTCACACATGCGGCCGTATGAGAGGCCCTGGAATGCTCAAATGCAACACTACAGTGGGATGAAGGATGGACTCGGAGGAGGAGTGGGGAGGCGGGAGGGGGTTCATAGAGAGGAAAGAGAAGGATGGCAACAAGAGAGAGGGGAGGAAGGAAGAAGGGGAAGAAGGAGGTCAGGGGAACAGCGAGGATAGGAGAGTGTGTAAGAGAACTTTAAGGGAGAGGAGGAGACGTAGTGGGAAAGAGCAAGTGCAAAAGAGGATTAGAAGATTGTGCGAACTAGAGAGATTGAAGGGAAGATATAAAAGAGGGTGGTGAAAAAATCAATAAGCAGGGTATTAGGAAAAAAGTGGCAGGGAATCCTTCACACTGTGAAAACTGTCTGACAGATACTTTCTGATGGATAGTAAAACACGCCAGCATATGCCTCTCACTCTCTCTCTCTCTTTTCCTCCCTCCCTCCTTGCCTATCACCTCTTTTCTCCCTTTTCCTTGTTTTCTTTCCCCTTCTTGCCCCCCCCCCTCGCCCCCTGACTGTTGGGTGATACAGATGGTGCTTTTGAGGGCTGTGAATGGGGTCAGGCTGGGTCGGGAGGGGTTGGGCGAGGGAGCGCCAGACAATAATGTAACGATTCGACCGGCCCCCCGGACCAGCAGGGCCACGGAGGATAGTGAAAGTAAACAATGGTCCAGCGCTGAGGGGGTCAGAGGGAGGAGTGAGAGAGAGAGAGAGAGTGCAAAAGAGAGAGAGAGAGAAGGGGAGAGAAAAGGAGGCTGTGAAGGCGGTGGGAGGCAGAGAGGGGGTCAGTCTCCCAGGGTCATGGAGCAGGCCGCTATCGAGTAGGGGGCTGGGGTTTGTGTGTGTGTGTGTGCATGCATGCGATGGTGCTCAGGCGTGCACAGGCAGGGTGCCGGGAGGTCGTGAGGTAGCAGCTCTCCACTACTGGCATGTGGTCTGTGTTTGGAAGTTTGTGTATCCTTGGTGGAAGTGTTGGGAACTCATTACTGCACTAATCCTGTAGCCGACTGCTGTGGCGGTCTACAGCTCGCCTCACCCTTTTGTCCTAGCATGGTACTGTATTAAACCCTCTTTTTAGTATACTCTATAAGAAGTCGATGGCTAAACTTTCAAAGAGACTGGTGGAAACCTGATGCCAAGGGGCAGTATGAATAAAGGATAAACGTACCAGAGTAAAAAGATTTAAAAAAACAAAACAAAACCACATTACCCTCCACCCACCCATATATATATATATATATAATTATTTATTTAAATAGCGGGGGGGTTTCGGAAACCATCAATGGTGTTGATAAAAGTGCTCAACAAATGAGGAGCGGAATATTAAGATATAGTACGTGCAGAGATTTCTCCGGATTCTCTGAATCTTTTGATGATATTATGGACAGTAGATGATGAAATCCCTAAATTCCTTGCAATCGTACATTGAGAAACGCTGTTCTTTAACTATTGGACTATTTGCTCACGCAGTTGTTCCCAAAGTGGTGAACCTCGCCCCATCCTTGCTTGTGAACGACTGAGCCTTTCGGCGATGCTCCTTTTATACCCAATCATGACACTCACCTATTTCCAATTAACTTGTTCACCTGTGTCATGTTCCAAACAGGTGCTTTTTGAGCATTCCTCAACTTTCCCAGTCTTTTGTTGCCCCTGTCCTAGCTTCTTTGGAATGTGTTGCTGGCATCAAATTCAAAATGAGTGAATATTTGCAAAAAACAATTAAGTTTATCAGTTTGAACATTAAATTTCTCGTCTTTGTAGTGTATTCAATTGAATATAGGTCAAAAAGGATTTGCAAATCATTGTATTCTGTTTTTATTCACGTTTTACACAACATCCCAACTTCATTGGAATTGGGGTTTGTATGTATGTATGTATATATATATATATATATATATATATATATATATATATAAACACACATACATACAGACACACACACACACACACACACACACAGGATGTGTTGAATTGTATAGGTTACCGTCTGTGCTGGCAGTAAGTGCAGCTGCACAAAATGAAGAGGGTGGACATGTGTGAAAATCAACACATGGCTAGGCAGGCCTACAGATGCCCCATTGATCTGACTGACTGGAAAGCCAGAGATCAATACGGGTGATCAGTGGATCCCTGAAATCCAATAATCTAGACAATGACTTCACTTCTCAAGCTACCCAGATGTTGGGCCTCAAAGACCCTGCTGAAGAAAAGCTTGGTGTCATTGTTGGCTGACAAAAAGTGGGGCAGCAATTATAGTGCCAGTATCACATAGACCAGGCTTTAAGGCTGAATGCAATCATTAAAAAAAGTAGAATTTAACAGGACCTTCTGATTTCTATTCTAATTCCGCATTCTGTTTCCTTGAGTTTGCTTGTTGGCTGAGAGTGAAACACGCAACTTAAAAGGCTGACTCCAAATGTGTAAAAAAGAAATAATGAACAACTAAAATGAACTATTTCCAGTGGTGGTATATTAGGTTTGTCCATGAATGGTAAAGGAAAGAACTGTGCTACCTCTCAAAGTTAATATGAATTACACAGTATTTTACAGTTACACTATGCAAGTTTGGCACAGTAACATCGCAAGTTGGCTGCAAGCAGTGCTGGCTTATAGTAATGGGGAGTCACTTCTACAGAAAAGTGGGCAAAGATTTGTTATGTCTACCACTCACTACCATTCAAAACAATGCGAGGAATAAAGAAATAGCATCATTTACAGTTGCAAAGCAATTTCACCCCTTTGCACAAAGTTCAACTATGATGAACTCTGACCTGCAAATTTGCATCAGCTGATGGATTTTTTTTTGGATCTTGACAAAGCCGGACAGGCCGCCAGTCCATCTGTGATGGCCTGGTGGCCTGTTCAGGGTGTCTCCCCACCTGCGCCCAATGACTGCTGGGATGGGCTCCAGCATCCCCGTGACCCTGAGAGCAGGATAAGCGGTTTGGATAATGGATGGATTCGATAAAATTCAAAATGGAGAAGCCCTCATCCTGGCTGTGCCCCACTATGAGGAGCTAAGCAATACGGTTTTGCCAGTATATAGAAACAAAATTTAAAAAAAAAATGCAGCTTGGCTTACTGTCAGTGGTGAGACAGGACTTGATGGTAACATTTCTGTATGACTTGAAAGAGGTGTTAAGTTACTGTACATGACAACATTAGCTAAGCAGCATCTAACAGCTAACTAAAATAGCATTTAATACATGACATCACATTCCGGGCAGCACGTGGCCCTGTGGTTAGTGCTGTTGCCTCACAGCAAGAAGGTCCTGGGTTCGAACCCCAGGCCGTCCCGAGTCGTCCTCTGTGTGGAGTTTTCATGTTCTCCCTGTGTCTACATGGTTTTCCTCTGGGCACTCTGGTTTCCCCCCACCATCAAAAAGATACGCATGTTAGGGTTAATACTCCTGTCTCTGTCATTGACCGAGTCAATGGTAAGAAATAGCTGGAGTTGGTTCCCGGGTGCTGCACGACGGCTGCCCAATGCTGCTTTCCTAGCTACACAGCTAGGATGGGTTAAATGCAGAGAGTAAATTTCATTTGTATATATGTACAAAATGACTAATAAAGAGTATTCTATTCTGCATGGTGGCGCAGTGGTTAGCACGGTTGCCTCACAGCAACAAGGTCCTGGGTTCAAGCCCCGGGGTAGTCCAACCTTTGGGGTCGTCCCGAGTCGTCCTCTGTGTGGAGTTTGCATGTTCTCCCCGTATCTGTGTGGGTTTCCTCCAGGTGCTCCGGTTTCCTCCCACAGTCCAAAGACATGTAGGTCAGGTGAATCGGCCATACTAAATTGTCCCTAGGTATGAATGTGTGTGTGAATGTTGGCCCTGTGTGATGGCTTGGCGGTCTGTCCAGGGTGTCTCCTCGCCTACCGGCCAGTGACTGCTGGGATAGGCTCCAGCATCCCTGCGACTCTGAGAGCAGGATAAGCGGTTCGGATAATGGATGGATGGATATTCTATTCTATTCTTTATTGCCACCAAAACCGAATAATGCAAAACTGAATTTTCGCACACCAAACCTTGATGAAGGCTTGTCTACCGCCATGCATTGACCTATCCAGAACTACTGAAGGCAAAATAGCTCTTGTCCTTCCTTTGTGTGCAAAAGCCCATGTTGTTTGTTACTGACAATATTGTTAGACCAGACATATATACGTGATGGCCTCGTGGCCTGCCCAGGATGTCTCCCTACCTGCCACCCAGTGACTACTGGGATAGACTCCAGCATCCCCGCGACCCTGAGAGCAGGATAAGTGGTTCGGATAATGGCTGGATGGATATGAGAAGACTAGTCACTCCAGACAACTTGTTAGAAGTGATGGGGATTATATTTGCCTTTTTCCCTTCTTCCTTTTCTTATATACTTGGACTGGTTTTCATTGAGAAGTGATTGGAGGCATGGTTAAGCAGTGTTTATAAGAGGACGTCACTGTGAGGTGCGGGTGCATCCCCTGAAGTTAATTAATGCCAGCAGTTTGCATAAATATGTCTCAGGATACGCTACTTTGAACACGCTGTTCAGGACACTACAAGTTCACATCTTTCCAGCTCGAGACCATCAAACCTAAACTGAATTAACATACCAAGATGGAGTCCGCCGCTTATGAGAGCTGAGACCCATATGGCTGAGGCCTTGTCAGAGGGACCTGCTAACTGCTTGCCTGCTACCTCGGTAATCTAGCCCACTTCCCGGCTAGTTCTCTAGTCTTGAAAACCAGTCCTCCTTTCTGTTTCTTCCCCCGCTTTTCATCTTTTCTACACACTCCAGGTTAGGACTAGTATTGCAGGCTTAACCCTTAACCTCCAGACCCGACTAGTCCGTAACAAACTGGAGGTTCCAGCAACAAACCCTTTGGTTTATTAAACTCCCAATGAGTGCAGTTTGTTCTGCATAAACTAAAGTATTAACTTAATACATCCGTAGACAATTTCAATTTTAATGTCAAGCCTTTGTTTCTGTATGCACCTGCAGAAGTACCGCTCGCAACCAACAGGCGCTGCTACTCCCACACTTGCAAAGGGCAGCGTTAAGGACTGAGAAAATACGCTGAAATATTTGCTAAAACCAGACACTTTGACAGGTTTCTAGTCATTGTTTAAAGATTTCTTCATTATGAATCAGTTTGGGTGTTGGAGCAGTAAAAGTGAGTGATGACTTTTGTGGTCCCTCTGTCGTTGTAGCCACGAGGTTAAAACATCTTCTGTTTTAATGTCAATTTTCAACTCATAAATGTTGCAGAGACTCTGGAAAGGAGGCTCCATCACTGTTTAGGGCTAAAAAGACATCGTGGAGGTTCACAGAGTTCCTGCAGGGTTATCTGTAATGCTTTGTCTATTACAGCCATTCCTGCGTTCTGCTTTAAATACCACGCAGAAATGTTCATTTGATCAAAGATCTTACTACAGTACAGTACTACAGTATACTACTACTAGTAGTACACTACAGTAATGAAAGACAAAAATCATGTCACCATCAGCAAATTTTGTTACTTTGAATAAGAAAGTGTGGCACGGTGGTGCAGGGGTTAGCGTGGTCGCCTCACAACGAAGAAGGTCCTGGGTTCGAGTCTCGCGGTAGTCCACTCTCTGGGGTCATCCCGGGTCGTCCTCTGTGTGGAGTTTGCATGTTCTCCCTGTGTCTGCGTGGGTTTCCTCCGGGGGCTCCTGTTTCCTCCCACAGTCCAAAGACATGTAGGTCAGGTGAATCGGCCGTACTAAACTGCCCCCAGGTATGATGTGTGTGTGTGTGTGTGTGTGTGTGTGTGTGTGTGTGTGTGTGTGTGTGTGTGTGTGTGTGTGTGTGTGTGTGTGTGTGTATCGGCTCTGTGTGATGGCCTGGTGGCCTGTCCAGGGTGTCTCCCCACCTGCCACCCAGCGACCGCTGGGATAGGCTCCAGCATCCCCGTGACCCTGAGAGCAGGATGAGCGGTTCAGATAATGGATGGATGGATGAATGAGAAATGCTTGATGGAAACTGTAAACACAATTAAAATTCCCCAAATTTGCAAAAGTCTTTACGTTCACTTTATATTTAATATTAGCAAACATGATAAATTGCAATGGAAGTGTGGAATTTTTGAATAAAAAAATTGAAATGCGAATAGAATTTAATCACTATTGACTGTCTCCTAATCTTAAGAGCGTAGTGTGTGTGTGTGTGTGTGTGTGTATTTCCATCACTATCATTTGCCTTCTAACGACATTAAATGTGGCCGTCAGCTGAACTTAAAGAGCAATAAAAACATCTCCGGTATGAATGGGTTCTTGATAGATCTTACTGGCGGTTGTCAAAGTGTGAACATATGTCACAGGCCTACATTCAGCGCTTTATTCGCTTCAGCAGATCTGATGGAAATGCACATTAATTTGCATGATGTTCTTGCAACACTTGATAATTTGCTTGAAATTTATTTGAGAGTTGCCTAGAAAAGTGACTATTTTTGCGGTATCATAACACACACACACACACCATCCCTTCCTTCTTTCTCTCTTTCTTCTACCCTTTACTCCCTGTCTCTCTCTCCCTCTCTCTCTCTCTCTGTCTCTCCCTATCTCTGAGTGTATGCTGGGATTGGAAGCAGGAGTGTGGAGTGTGTGTTGGTCTGCAGAGTGAGTTTTTCTAACTTCCTCTTTTTTCATACTGTGTTAGATTATTGCGGTGTGTCTGTCGGTTAGTTTTTTTAGTGTTTGTTGGTTTTGTGTACTTTGTGTCGCCGTCATGGATCTCTCCAAACTGACGAGGAAACACGGATTCAAGAGCAGTCCGAGTTTCTCCTCTCGGTGGAGGAGGATGTGTTAGCGGTGTCGGAGGTCATCGGGGCCGACAGTGTTAAATCTGCAGCCAGAATGTATGGAGCAGTGGGGATTCTTATGGATGAGGTGGTGAAGGCTAACACCAGCATCACAAACAGCATTGTAATGAATGCCATGTATGTGCTGGTGCTGCCTCTAGCTTCACTGACCAGGAAGGGGAATCTGTCCAATGTCCCCCCTGTTCACCAGAGATGAAGAGTTGGAAAGAGAGCTTTCCTGGGTGTAGGTCTCCTTCGCTTAAGCTTGTGGTGTCTCACAGTTATTCATGGTTCTGAACAACAGCAACGAGGAGTTAAACTTGTCTTTTCGGCTGAGAATTAATGGGTTTGCTACATCAGAAGATATGAAATGCTTTGGCTGTGGTAGAGAGGGACATGTGATCAGAGTTTGTCCAGAAAAACCTGCTGGTACATGGCAAAAAGCTTCTGATTGGACTACTGGAGAGGGAACATCGGGGCAGAAAGACAAGGAGCACATGAGATGAAGGAAAGGAAAGAGACAGATGAGGACAACAATAGTGATGGTGGAAAAGGGGAGGAAGGAAGTGGAGGTGTTGGAGAAAAAGCGACTTTAAACAGTGAAGTCATCAGTGATGAAGGAAGGGAGGCAAGTGAGTCTCAGCAGAGCAGCGAAACAGCTGGTGGTGATGAAAACATTGAAGGGGAGGGGGAGATGGAAGACAGTAAAACAGAGGAGGCTGGGCCAGAGGAGATTCACAAGGTGTAGATATAGATATGGTAGATGAGAGCAGTCTGACTGTCACTCGTCAGAAAAGAAAATCTGACATCAACAATAGTGGTTCAACAGCAAAGAAGGCAACAATCAGCAAAGAAAAACAAAAAGACTGAGGGGGGAAATGGTGGAGTGTGACTCCAGTGGTGAAGGTTTTTTTTTTTTGATACAGATAGTGTGAGGGCGCAAGAGAGGCAAGATTGAGATGGCTTGGATATATGTGGAGGAGCGATGTTGCGTATATTGGGAGAAGGATGCCGAATATGGCTTATGACTGAGAAAATAAAAGTTCCTACAAAAAACAAAGAATGCGAAAGGAGGAAAAGTGGAAAATTACTTTCCAGATTAAGCAATTTTTCTTAACTCGGTCAGATTGAAAATAAAGATTAAAAGAGATGGAGGTTTTACTAAGCAGAAAATTTACAGATTAAAGAAAATAGTGGTGAAGGCCAGTCAAGAGCTGATTGAAGAAGATGGAGACAAATCAAGGTAAAGGATTCCTTTTTGTCAGTATGTATGTCTGGTTGTCTCCTTTTTATTGTTATTTTTTTCTCCTCAATGAGCGATTTTAAAATTGGCTCATTGAATTTAAATGGCGCTTGGGAAATCAGGAAAATGATGCAGCAATATGAGCTGATGAGCTGAAAAGTGTTAATGTGATGTTTGTCCAGGAAACACACTGACAAGTCCAGTGAAACTGACTGTAGGTCAGAGTGGGATGGGGAAGTCATTTTAAACTCTTTAACCTCAGTAAGTGCTGGAGTAGCTGTTCTCTTTTTCAAAGAGTTCCTGCCGATTTCTTATTAACTTAAAAGAAGTGATAGAGGGAAAAAATTATGGTGGTCAGACCCAAGTTTGAGTGTTTCCCACTAAACTTTTGTCAATGTATATGCGCCAAATGTTGGCTCAGATAGAGTCCAGTTTATAGATACTTTTAAGTGACACTTTGTCTAGTTGTAGCTCAGGTGGGTTTTTGTTTTTAGAAGGTGATTTTAATTGTATTCAAAATTATTTTTTAGACCGGAATCATTGAACCTCATGCTGCCTCTCAAAGAGCAATTAATAATGTCATAAAAACACATGACTTTGTGGACATCTGGAGAAGGCTGCACAGTGAAAATGGACAGTAGTACTCTTGGGCTCATAGAAGAGAAATTTTTATTTCCCTGGTTAGACTAGATAGGTGTTATTGTTTAGAAACATAATTGTAGCATTTTGAAGATTTATAGCATTTCACCTGTACATTTTAGTGATCATTCTTTCGTGGTCTGCAGTGCTTTTATTACAAAACTCAAAAAACGAGTGCATACTGGCATTTCAACACCAATCTTCTTTGTGATGTTAATTTTAAAGATGTTTTTAGCTTTTTCTGCAGGGTTCATAGGTCTGAAAAGGACAGTTTTGCTTCTTTGAGACCATGGTGGGACTGTGGGAAGATTAAAATCAAGCAGCTCTGTTAGCAATACACTGAATGTCACACAAAACATTACTAGATCATTGAGAGCTCTAGAGCTTGAAATAGTGGAACTCCAAGATTTAATTGAGTCCACAGGAAATTGAGGGCATGTTGAAGCTCTCATGTCCAAAAAAAGCTTTGTTAGCAGACCTACTAGGTTACTAAAGCTCAGGAAGCATTGGTTCTGTCATGTTTCCAGAGCATCAACGAGATGGACACTCTATCCCCAATTTTTCTTTGGATTGGGGAAGAAGAATGGCCAGAGCAGGCACAGCCACACCTTAAGGTCAGCTGATGGAGAAGAACTCACAGAACCTCATGGAATATGAAGACGGGCTGTGCAGTTCTACTCTGAGTTGTACAAAACAGAGTATGTGGAGAATGAATGACTGTTTGAGTGTTTCTGTGAGGGTTCCCCCTCAGTCTCCAGAGATGTCTATCCTGAGCTGGAAGAGCCACTGGTTTTAGAAGATCTGCATGCAGCCCTGCAGGGGATGGATGGCGGAAAAGCCCCGGGCATTGAGGGTCTTCCTATGGCATTTATAAGACCTTCTGGAATGAACTTGGTCAAGACCTTATGGAGGTTTTCAATGAAAATTTCAAAAATATGATTCTGCTTCTGAGCAGCAGGAGAGCAGTCATTACTCTGCTGTTGAAGAAAGGAGACCTCCAGGACATTGAAAACTGACGTCCAGTCTCCCTCCTCTGTTCAGATTATAAAATATTGTTCAAGGCTGTGGCTTACCAGTGGAAACATGTGATGGATGAAGTAATTCATCTGGACCAGATTTACTGTGTGCCTGGTAGGTCCATCATAGACAACATGTCTTTTTTAATCAGGGGTGTTTTGGGTGTCTCTAGTTCTTAGGGCACAGACTTTGGTCTCATCTCATTAGACCAAGGAAAAGCATTCGACAGGACTGAGCACCTTTATCTCTGGAAGGCTTTGGAACGGTTTGGTCTCAGCCTGTGTCCCATTGCTATGATCAAGCTTTTGTACCGAGACATTCAGAGTGTATTGTAGATAAATAGGGGGCTGAGTGTTCCTTTCACAGTAAACAGAGGTGTCAGATAGGGCTGCTCTCTATCTGGAATGCTCTATGCATTATCTATTGAACCCTTGTCACACAAAATGAGGTCCTGTAGTGATGGTTTGGTTTTTACCAGGTTTTAATACTGCTCATGTTTTATCTGCTTATGTTGATGATGTCATGGTCCTGAATAGAAACCAATCTGAAATTGATATTGTTGACAAAATTGTGTTGACTTTGGTCTTATTTTTGCTGTAAAGGTAAACTGTAGAAAAAGTGAAGCACTGGCAGTTGGAAATTGGTTTGGTGGTCTTCCAGTTTTACCAGGAGGTTTGGGATGGAAAAAAGATGGTATCAGATATCTGAGTGTTTATCTTGGTAATGAAGAGATTGTTAAGAGAAACTGGGAGGACATGTTAGAGAAGATGAAGGGATGGTTAAACAAGTGGAAATGGCTGCTCTCTCTGACGTCTTTTCGAGGAAGAGCTCTAGTCATCAGTAATCTTGCAACATCAGCACTACGGCATCATTTAGCTTGTATAGAGTCACCAACTGGTTTACTCCCAAAATTACAAGAAGTTGTAGTAGATTTTTTTTGGGGATAAGATGCATTGTGTACCTCAAAGTGTGCTTTACTTACCAAAGGAAGGGGGGGGGCAAGGCCTGCTACACCTGGCTAGTAGAGTGGCAGCTTTTCATTTCTAATTTGCATAGAAATATCTAACTGGGTTTAGAAACCCAGGGTATAAAGAGTTTGCAAGTAGCATTTTGAGAAGAACAGATAATTTGGACTTGGCACTGCTTTGTTTTTAATGGATTCAAATTTTTTAAATTTGTCCTCCTTGCCTGATTTTCATGTGGGAGTTTTTAATGTTAGGTACCTTTTTAAAAAAAAACATATGTTTGGAGCCATCAGCATCCCTGTACCGGTTACTGGAGGAACCTCTTATTGGTGGATCATCAGGAATGGACATACAGGACAGTGGAACAGCAGGCCTCCATCACACTCTCTGCTCTGTTGGTGCTACAACTCTCAGATGGATAGTAGATGTAGCTGGACCTGGATTTATGAACACTGAAGCTGTGGCTGCACTGATTGGAATGAAATCTTTTCGCCATGTGAGGACCATTTTAAATGGCTTGACTACGAAATTAACAAAAACAGATTATGAACTGTTGAAAATGCTTTGGGAAAGTGAGGAGTTTCCAGATGAAGAGGACCCCTTTCCAGATGTGGGACTTACCAAATTTAGACTGTTCTGGTTTGTTATTGGATGTCAAACAGAGAAAAGACTTAGACTTGCATACTGTGAATGGAAAAACAATCTACAGATGTTGTGCGAATGTTTTGAGTAAAAACAAGGTGAATGGTAAAATGGATACAGTTTGGAGGGGAAAACTTGGCGTCAGCAACACTGAAGCCAGGTTGGAGAGTCCCCTATAAACTGCCTTTAAACAAGCGCACAGGTGACTTCCAGTGGAGAATATTACCTGGAGCTGTTGCAGTGAATTCATCCATCTGTGTAATTAATCACACACTTTCTAATGAACGTCCTTTCTCTGGGTTGGTAGAAACTGTTTTTCATTGTTTTTTTGGCTGCAGAAGACTTAGAGAACTTTTTTGGCGTTTTAGATGGTTTGTTTACTTCCTTTAATGAAGTATGGCGTAAAACTTTTTATTTTCGGAGCCGGATACAAGAAATTTGTATGAAACAAAGTGGCAGCTTTTAAACTTCCTTGCTGGCGAAGCGAAACTGTATATATATACATTACCAGAAAGAACAAGACAGAAGGAAAACTGTGTGAAGAAATAGTCGCCGTGTTCACCTCTCTTGTAGAAACCAGAGTTTTATTGGTTTTAATTTTCATAAATAGGCTCCAGCATCCCCACGACCCTGAGAGCAGGATAAGTGGTTTGGATAATGGATGGATGGAATACATAGCATGGTTGTGTTTGTACATCATTGGTGTTACAATGATGTCACTTGTTCAGTGATGGACGATGAGGTAATGTTACTTCTGTGTCTGGTAAACAGTCTGTTTCCCTGATTGTTTGGTTGTTTCAAAGCTGCTTTGAAGAAGGTCCTGGGTTCGAGCTCCAGGGTAGTCCACCCTTGGGGGGGGGGTCGTCCCAGGTTGTCCTCTGTGTGGCATTTGCACGTTCTCCCCGTGTCTGCATGGGTTTCCTCTGGGGGCTCCGACTTCCTCCCACAGTCCAAAGACATGTAGGTCAGGTGAATCGGCCATACTAAATTGTCCCTGGTGTGAATGTGCGTGCGTGCGTGCGTGGGTGGCAGCCTGTCCAGGGTGTCTCCCCACCTGCCGCCCAATGACTGCTGAGATAGGCCCCAGTATCCCCACGACTCTGAGAGCAGGATAGCAGTTCGGATAGTGGATGGATGGATGGGTGGATGAATATAAGTGGTTAATAGAGGATACACTGACTTGTTTGTTGGTGTAACTGCTCTGAGATCCTCCTCCACACACACACACACATAAACACACACTGATTACAGGCACAGTTTCCTCTTCCTCTCTGTCTCTCTCTGTCTCTCTCTCTCTTTTGCTCTCTTTTTTTTATTGATTCTTCCCAACCCTGTCACACTCCACCTACCCCTTGATACACTTGTTGCCTCTATCTCCAGCTTTGTCTCACCCCCCGATTTTTGTTCTTGTCTGTTTCACTCAGTATCTCTCTTCAGAGCAATGTGTTTTTGGGGTCACACACAGAGGCAGACAGACTTGAATGCATGCATGTGGGGTGGGGGGGGTGAGGTGAGGGGGGCAACATTTGTGGCTGGAGGCAAGAAGATAAGACAGATTGGCTCCATTTAAAAATAAAGGTAAGTGCAGTGTAGACATTTGTGGATTCATTAGAGGTGCATATTTGAGATATTACGTGTGGGTGTATGTGTTGGGTTTCATCCTGGTTTACCGCTTGTGTTTCTGAAAATGCTCAAATTAACCCTCATCAACCTCCGACATGAAATTTCCCTCAGAATCCATCGCTCCTCTAACACCCCTTTTTATTACAAACAGCCTAAGGACTTCATTAAATATGATACAAATAAAACACACGTATGAATCTCCATCTTATTTGGGCTCATGGAGAGTAATGGGCATCACTATGCAGCTTATGATGTGGTCGCTTGAACTCGTGAGAGACTGTTCCTGCTAAACATGGGAAATCTACACAAAAACGAAGTGACAGTGTTGCTTCAGACAATTTATTATACCTAAAAACAGCTCTTACTGATCCGCCTGGACATGCAGACCCTTTGTGTCACCTTAAATAACTACTGCCACCTGTATGTGCCAGTCAAGGGCAATCTGGGTATTTGGAGGGTCATTCACAGGACGTAGTGTACATATTGCCAAAGCATTGTACAAATAACGAATGTTAACAAGTACACATACAGGAAGAAGACAGTAATATATACATATAATACATGAATAAAAAAAGGTAAGTTAAAACTGAGGCCTGATGTAGATCAGCAGGTCATGCTGAGTCCCTCATGGTGGCAGGCTGAGATATTCCGTCCTGCGACAACGCAACTTTCTTCCATTTCCCCTAGTATCACTTTTAGTTTTTCCCTATCTGATTTAATAAATTGTGGGTGTTTATTGCTGAATTTTGGGAAAATTTATTCCCTGATGAGTTGAAATGTTGGGCGCTGTGTGAGGAAGTGCTGCTCCGTCTCTACAGCAGTTCCTCCACACTTGGCACCGTCGCTCCTCTTTTGGCAGCCATGTTTTCTTGTATCTGCCTGTCTCTATGGCCAGGCTATGAGCACTCAGTCTGTACTGTGTTAACATGTCTGTGTTTAACCTCAGTCACTGTGCTCAGGTGGGTTGCCAGATTGTACTGTCTTTTTAGGGTCCAGATGGCATTGCATTTTACTGTGTGTGTGATTTTGTGTTCCAATAGGTGAGGTACTTTTGTTTCTGTTGTGTTATAATTTGGTTGACTCTCTCTCTCTCTCTCTCTCTCTCTCTCTCTTGCTCTGTCTGTCTGTCTGTCTGTCTGTCTGTCTGTCTGTCTGTCTGTCTGTCAGTCAAACACACGCACATACAAACAAAACACTTCCACTAACAGAGCCAGCAACCAGGCCTGCTGGAGACACTGTGGACCCCTGGCCTTCAATCCTGCAGCTGCAGCCTCTATGTTAATGCCTTAGGTCTGTGTGTGTGTGTGTGTATGTGGGGGGGGGTTGCAGCCGGGGTTGCATCGCTGGTTAACAGTGACAGAACATCCCAAGTCTACTGTCAAAACCAGTGGTTCTAAATCAGGTCCTCAGGTACCACCAGTCCAGCTGGGTTTTTTTTTGTTGTGTCAGGTTATTCATTATATTCACCTGTTGTTCCAGTTACTTCAATCAGGGAGGTTTTAGACCTGGAACAACAGGTGAATGTAATTAACCACCCGAGGACCGGATTGAGAAGTGCTGATCTAAGGGCCTAGTCTCATCCCACTGCATCATATGTTGATGCTTTTGCCAGAGGGTTGATGTATGGCGAGCAACTCTGTACAGAGATGCAATGGGAAAACCAGTATCTAATATTAACCCAAAACTTGACCAGTACATAACCTGTATATTATTAGTAGTCATGTGTCAGGCCAAGGGGTGTAACACTGGAGTCTATGGGACACCTGGCATGTCTCTATACAAACATAAAAAGGTACTTTTTGGGCATCTGGGTGTCGTGGTGGTCTATTCCGTTGCCTACAAACATGGGGATCTCCGGTTCGAATCCCTGTGTTACCTCCGGCTTGGTTGGGCGTCCCTACAGACACAATTGGCCGTGTCTGCGGGTGGGAAGCCGGATGTGGGTATGTGTCTTTGTTGCTGCACTAGCGCCTACTCTGGTTGGTCGGGGCACCTTTTTTGGGGGGGAGGGGGGAAAAGCTTGATCCTCCCACCTACATCCCCCTAGTGAAACTCCTCACTGAAGCGGCTGGTGACTCCACATGTATCGGGAGGAGGCAGGTGGTAGTCTGCAGCCCTTCCTGGATCAGCAGAGGGGGTGGAGCAGCGACCAGGATGGCTTGGAAGAGTGGGGTAATTGGGCAAGTACAATTGGGGAGAAAAGGGGGGGGTGTCAAAAGAAAAGAAGGTACTTTGTGTATCTGTATAGAGATGCTTAGGCAAAACTGTTGATATGTGATGCCGTGGGATAAGAACGTTCCATTCCATTTCATTAACCAAACCGCTTATCCTGCTCTCAGGGTCGTGGGGATGCTGGAGCCTATCTCATCAGTCATTGGGCAGCAGGCGGGGAGGCACCCTGGACAGGCCACCAGGCCATCCCAGGGCGATGTATTCGTCTGACAAAATTACATGGTACAAGTTGCTTTGGAATCTAAGTCCCAACCAGACTCTGGGAAATACGGTAAGCATGGGTCAGTTGGAAAAATGAGCACCTAAATTGAGCATGACGACCTTTTTTTCATAATACTCTTTGTCTGCAATATCTTGTAAAATCAAGTAAAATGTTGGATCAAAACAAAGTTACATACCTGACGGAGCATTTCATGCATGAGTAATACGTTCACAGTGCCTGGAACGATCCAACAGTTCCATGCCCCCCCCCCCCCCCCACACACACACACACACCTCTTAAACAAAGCTCCAATTCAACATGTGGGGAAAAAGGAGGGGGAATTGCGGTGCGATATGGCCACAGCACATCCTAAGACAAGTAGTTCATCCCCCTCGTTGAATCACGGGTGCTTTTACATCGGCATGATTGGCAGCCATGAGAGCCTTATGAACACCCAGCTCTGTCAGGAGGATGTACTTTCCACAACCTGGTCTTTGTACAGCTTTGCCCGGCAACAAGACCGAGATAGAAACTCGGCTCAGAGAACTATGTGGACCAATCCCACACAACCTCAACCTCACTACTTTGTGTTTGTGTGTGAGGGTTTTTCTTTCTTTCTTTCTTTCTTTTTTTTTTTTTTGGCTTTGTACATGTGCATGTGCATATGTTAAGGGTGTGTGTGTGTGCGCATGTGTGTGTATGTGCATGTGTGTGTGTGTGGCTGACAGCAGATGCAAAATACAGACGATGTGAGAGGAACAGGCGATTGAGGCATGTGGGAGAGAGAGACAGAGAGACGGGGCTTGCAGGAAGGCACGGTGGACATTGGACCCTGGCCCTAATTGATCTCTGGGTAGTGCAGAGGGGCCCGCCTCGGGGCCACTGGAGGGGTCATTAGGATGCAAATACAACACAGCGTGTTCCTTCTCCACATTGTAGACAGACAGGTCCTCCTCAAAGAGAAGGGACAGGAGGTGTGGGAGATGAAAGATACACTGTAGAGCAAGGGCGTAGGAGAGAGTTTTATATTGGGGGGGCAAAACCCTGTAGGTCTGGGGGCATGCTCCCCCGGAAATAAAAACAAAAAAACAAAAACGGTTTTAAACTGTCATTTTACAAGTTTTCAGCAAAGAAAAACATCTTTCATGGCCATATGATAAGGCCTCCCCTGGAAGATTGTATTGATAATCATCATCAGGTTGAGTATCCTCAGATGTTTCTCATCTTTCGACAGCTTGTTTAGTAGGACGAGTCTTACTAAAACACGTCCATGTTCCGCTACAACTATGGACGTGAACAGTATCAGATCCGACTGAGTTGGTGACCCTGACCACATAAACATTCTTCTGCTCAGCGTCTTGTGAGTTTCACCGTTGGTCATTGATTGGCTCTTCCGCTGAAATGTCACATCCACTACGCTGCATCCCCGTGGCGTTGTTATTTAACCCATAACGGGGATAACCTTGACTCATTATCAGGACGTGTCCACATGCCAGTGGGCCATGATAATGAGTCTATGGGGGAGTTACTCCTTCGGGGGGTTTCTGTTCGGGGTTGCCCCACCATTAGCCTTTGGCTAAAAGGCCTTATCCTGCAAGGTAGCAGTGTACCGGTTACGGTGATTCACCCATAGTCAGAGCCCCGCTAGTGAAAACAGTCTGAACCTCGAGAAGGTGGACTTGACTTGTCTGGAAGAAGCTTTATATTGCGCTAGGCGGCTTGTATGTTTTTGGCACACCCCACACCAGACCCACACCAGACCACACCAGACCTATTTATAATAAAGAGTATTGAACAGTGCAACAAAGCAATATGCAACAAAGAGCAACAAAACATGCATTTAATCTGCCTGTACTGCATACTGTACATGCTGTACGTTCTTGTAAGGTCAGGTGGCTGTACTGTATGCAGTGTTCTCATTTCTCATATTAAGCTTAACTAGCTAGCAAAGTTACACAACAGCTTAGTAACACATTATGAAGTTACCAAACTACCGAAACACAGTACTCTGAAATGAGTGTACATGCTATATAAAACACAGTACTGTGAAATGAGTTTAAATGCTATATAAAACACAGTACTGTGAAATGAGTGTACATGCTATATAAAACACAGTATTCACAATAAGGTTAATATAAGCCGTCCGTGCTAATGTTATAACCTTTAGCGTTTATTTGCGTGTGACTATCACAACGTCTCTGCTAGCTAAAGTTAGCCTTTCCGCTCATTGACTAGCACTGACAGGAGTTAGCAGAAATACATTTACTTAATTAAATACACATGTTTCAACCTCAGGTTTCATCATAACCACATGCTTATCTTTTAAAAATGGGTAAGTACACTTTGTGAGAGAATGTACAAACCTGTGAGTGATGATGAACAGAGGAGGATTCATCGTTGCTGCCTTGAAAAGTTGAGTGCTGCTGCCACGCCACTGCAGTCACGTGTCAGCGGGCCGCCGCCAGTACTAAAGACATGGGGAGGAGGGGGGGACTATTTGTTGTTGCTGTTGATAACTAATACTTGTACATATTGTAGGATAGGAATGACATGAACGCTAGCACATACAGGGAGTATCTGTCCAATATGATATATATTTATTTATGTAGTAGTGCATGTTCTTGTTTATTGGGGGGGACTCCCGCCCCACACACATTGAGGGGGACTTGTCCCCTCCCGTTCTGACACCCTGGACTGACAGTACGTATAGGCCAGACATTCCTGCAAGTTGAACCAGTAAGTAGTGCAGCAGTGGCATCAGCCACTGAAAATATTTGACATTTCAGGTCATCACTTTTAACTTCCATTTTTGTTTTCACTTCCAGATATGTGGTTTAGATAACTGGGTTGCATTGGAGTTGTTGCAGCATGTCTGCTCATTTGTCCTATAAAATGGCTTTGCGAAGTTGTCCCCTTATGCAAAATCTGCAAAATGAAGCTGACGACTAAAATATCATAACTGGTATATATGTATGATGGCAGAAGCTATGAAACTAAGACCCAGGTTGTAGAAAAAAAACAGAATTATTATTTAATGTCCTGTCATGGCTTGGCTTGCTTCGGCGTGAGAGTGATCTTTAATTGACCAAAGAAATGAATGTTAACAAAAATGAAATGGGAGGAGTAGTTAACTAGTAACTCTTTTTTTTTTCTTTTCCCCTTTTGTCTTCCAATTGTACCTGGTCAATTACCCCACTCTTCCGAGCCATCCTGGTCTCTGCTCCACCCCCTTTGCTGATCCTGGGAGGGCTGCAGACTACCACCTGCCTCCTCTGATACATGTTGAGTCGCCAGCCGCTTCTTTTCACCTGACAGTGAGGAGTTTCACCAGGGGGACATAGCACATGGGAGTATCACGCTATTCCCCCCAGTTCCCCCTCCCCCCTGAACAGGCGCCCTGACCAATCAGAGGAGGCGCTAGTGCAGCAACCAGGACACATGCCCACAACCGGCTTCCCACCCGCAGATGCGGCGAATTGTGTCTGTAGAGACGCCTGACCAAGCTGGAGGTAACACGGGGATTCGAATCGGACACCACCCGGACACCCCGTTAGCTAGTAATTCTTACCACGTGAAACAGATTTTAAGGTTCAGTAACCTCAAGGATCAAAATATTAGTGGTGATCTCCATAACAACAAGAATGGACAGTTCGAGTCCGTGGTGGTGTAGTGGTCTAAGCATCGGCTTTGTGTCGATGCAGTTGCCCACTGGGGACCGGGGTTCGCGCCCCCGGTCTCGTCAGATCCGCCTATGGCCGGACTCGATGAAGCAGCAATCATTGGCAACGCTGTCTTCGGGAGGGGGGCGGAGTCGGCTTGTGTTCGTCATGTGAATGCGTCTCTGTGTGTGTCGGAAAAAACAGTGGTTCGGCCTGGAGTTGCCTTGTCACGAAAGTGGGGAGGCGGTCTCCTTCCAGACTGCCGGCCGGAGAGATGCAGTTGGCGAACGCATGCAGTACGAGGGTGGGTGTTTGAATTAAAATAGGGAGCGATTGGCCACTAAATTGGGAGAAAAAAGGGGAAAATCAGAAATAAATTTTTTAAAAAAAGAATGGACAGTTCAGGAGGAGGAAACAGCCTAAACGAAGGCTTTTATAAAAATAACCTGTATAACTGTCCGTTTTGTATTTAGATTTTTCATTGATTTATTTATTTTCCACCATTTAACTGATGTTATATATGTTGCATCGTTGGATGGCACAGTAGCCCAGTGGTTAACACTTGCCTCACAGCTAGAAGGTACTGGGTTCGAACCCCAGGCTGTCCCAGGTCCTTTCTATGTGGACTTTGCATGTTCTCCCCGTGTCTGCATGGGTTTGCTCCGGTTGCTCCGGTTTCCCCCACCATCAAAAACACATGCATGTTAGGGTTAATACTCCTGTCTGTGCTCCTGAGAAAGGCAATGGAAAGAAGAAGTGGAGTTGGTCCCCAGGTGCTGCAGCTGCCTACTGCCCCTACACAATAGGATGGGTTAAATGCAGAAGACACATTTCATTTTAAGAATCTACTACTACTTTCGGCTGCTCCCGTTAGGGGTCGCCACAGCAGATCATCCGTTTCCATCTCTTCCTGTCTTCTGCATCTTCATCTGTCACACCAGCCATCCGCATGTCCTCCCTCACCACATCCATAAACCTCCTCTTTGGCCTTCTCTTCTCCTCTTTCCTGGCAGCTCCATATTCAGCATCCTTCTCCCAATATACCCAGCATCTCTCCTCCACACATGTCCAGACCATCTCAATCTTGCCTCTCATGCTTTGTCTCCAAACCATCCAATTTGAGTGGTCCCTCTAATATAATCATTCCTAATCCTGTCCTTCTTCGTCACTTCCAGTGAAAATCTTATCATCTTCAACTCTGCCACCTCCAGCTCCACCTCCTGTCTTTTCATCAGTGCCACTGTCTCCAAACCATACAACATAGCTGGTCTCACAACCATCCTGTAAACCATCCCTTTAACTCTAGCTGGTACCTTTCTGTCGCAAATCACTCCTGACACTCTTCTCCACCCAATCCACCCTGCCTGCACTCTCTTCTTCACCTCTCTGCTGCACTCCCCGTTACTTTGGACAGTTGACCCCAAGTATTTAAACTCATATGCCATCGTCACCTCCACTCCTTGCATCTTGACCATTCCACTGTCCTCCCTCTCATTCAGACATAGGTATTCTGTCTTGCTCCTACTGACTTTCATTCCTCTTCTCTCCAGTGCATACCTCCACCTCTCCAGGCTCTCCTCAACCTGCAACCTACTCTTGCTACAGATCACAGTCATCCGTAAACATCATCGTCCATGGAGACTCCTGCCTGATCTTGTCCATCAACCTGTCCATCACCATTGCAAACAAGAAAGGGCTCAGAGCTGATCCTTGATGTAATCCCACCTCCGCCTTGAACCCATCTGTCATTCCAACCACACACCTCACCATTGTCACACTTCCCTCATACATATCCTGCACCACTCCTACATTCTTCTCTGCAACTCCCGAATTCCTTATACAATACCACACCACCTCTCTCGGCACCCTGTCGTATGCTTTCTCTAAATCCAAAAAGACACTATCCAACTCTTTCTGGCCTTCTCTATACTTCTCCATCAACATTCTCAAAGCAAACATCGCATCTGTGGTGCTCTTTCGTGGCATGAAACCATACTGCTGCTCGCTAATCATCACCTCTCCTCTTAACCTAGCTTCTATTACTCCTTCCCAAATTTTCATGCTGTGGCTGATCAACTTTATACCTCTGTAGTTGCTACAGTTCTGCACATCACCCTTGTTCTTGAAAATCAGTACCAGTATACTTCTTCTCTACTCCTCAGGCATCCTCTCACTTTCCAAGATTGTTTTAAACAATCTAGTTAAAAACCCCACTGCCATCTCTCCTAAACACCTCCATGCCTCCACAGGTATGTCGTCAGGACCAAATGCCTTTCCACTCTTCATCCTCTTCATAGCTGCCCTCACTTCCTCCTTGCTAATCCACTGAACTTCCTGATTCACTATCCCTACATCATCCAACCTTCTCTCTCATTTTCTTCATTCATCAGCCCTCACAGTACTCCTTCCACCTTCTCAGCACACTCTCCTCGCTTGTCAGCACATTTCCATCTCTATCCTTGATCGCCCTAACTTGCTACACGTCCTTTGCAGCTCGGTCCCTCTGTCTAGCCAATCGGTACAAGTCATTTTCTCCTTCCTTAGTGTCTAACCTGTCATACAACTCACCATATGCCTTTTCCTTTGCCTTTGCCACCTCTCTCTTTGCTTTATGCTGCATCTCCTTGTACTCCTGTCTACTTTCTTCATCTCTCTGACTATCCCACTTCTTCTTTGACAACCTCTTCCTCTGTATAATTTGCTGTACTTCCTCTTTCCACCACCAAGTCTCCTTGTCTTCCTTCCTCTGTCCTGATGACGCACCAAGTACCTTCCTAGCTGTCTCCCTCACTATTTCTGCAGTGGTTGTCCAGCCACCTGGGAACTCTTCACTACCATCCAGTGTCTGTCTTAACTCCTGCCTGAACTCCACACAACAGTCTTCCTTCTTCAATTTCCACCATTTGATCTTCAGCTCTGCCTTCACTTGCTTCCTCTTCTTGGTCTCCAAAGTCCTCCTACAGACCACCATCTGATGCTGCCTAGCTACGTTCTCCCCTGTCACCACCTTGCCGTCTCCAATCCCTTTCAGATTACACTTCCTACATAAGATATATTCCACCTGTGTGCACTTTCCTCCACTCTTGTACGTCACCCTGTGTTCCTCCCTCTTCTTGAAATATGTATTCACCACAGCCATTTCCATCCTTTTCGCAAAATCGACCAACATCTGTCCTTCCACATTTCTCTCCTTGACTCCGTACCTCCTCATCACCCGTGTTCCCTTCACCAGCCTGTCACTTGAAGTCCGCTCCAATCACCACTCTCTCCTCCTTGGGTACCCTCTCCACCATGTCATCCAACTCACTCCAGAATTCTTCTTTCTCGTCCATCTCACACCCAACTTGCGGGGCATATGCGCTGATAACATTCAGCAATACACCTTCGATTTCCAGCTTCATACTCATCGCTCTGTCTGACACTCTCTTCACCTCCAGCATGCTCTTGACATACTTTTCCTTCAGAATTACCCCTACCCCATTTCTCCTCCCATTCACACCATGGTAGAAGAGTTTGAACCCACCTCCGATACCCCTGGCCTTACTCCCCTTCCACCTGGTCTCTTGCACACATAGCATGCCTACCTTTCTTCTTTTCCATCATATCAGCCAGCTCTCTCCCTTTACCAGTCATAGTGCCAACATTCAAAGTTCCGACTCTCACCTCCACACGCCTACCCTTCTTCCTCTCTTGCTGCCTCTGGACATGCCTTCCCCCTCTCCTTCTCCTTCACCCAACAGTAGCATAGTTTCCACCGGCACCCTGCTGGTTAACAGTACCGGTGGTGGTCGTTGGTAACCTGGGCCTCGACCGATCCGGTATGGAAATCTTAATTATGATCCGCATATTTGATTTGGCAAAGATTTTACGCCGAATGCCCTTTCTGACACAACCCTCCCCATTTGTCCGGGCTTGGGACTCTCAGAGTCTCGGGGATGCTGGGGCCTATCCCAGCAGTCATTGGGCAGCAGGTGGTGAGACACCCTGGACAGGCCGCCAGGCCATCACACAGGGCCCGAAGTTCATCACCCCCCCCCCCAAAAATCATGGACATTGAACCTTTTTGCAGCACAACTTATCATTCAGGATGATCATTTGAAAAGGGGAAGCGGGTAGAAAAACAACGAAAGATAAATAGGTCCGTATTAGATCGCACATTGGAGTGAATTAACCACTCTGCGGTGTCTAGGCCTATCTTGTCTGTACTACAAAGCCAGCCATGCCCTCTACCCCGAACAAACGTGTACCCCTAACCTATTCAAGACGCACGCTGCTAATCCGACAATCAGAGCCCCACTCCTTGTTGCCCATGTCGCCTATTATTTGTCTTTTTCATGTTTCCATTTTTTAAGACAAAAGAAGGGGATATCCATGGCAGGGGCTGCGGGTCAGGGGCCAGCGAGAGGGGGGATCGTTTTATTTATTTATTATTCCCCCCATAATTGACGTGAACAGTTCTTTTGACCCTAATTAGCGCTCTGTAATCTCTCATTTGCATATCACAAAGGCGGCAACATTTGCATATTTGTAAATGAGATGGGCCGTGCATCTGCATGCGTTGCCTTGTTTCCTTGCCTTTCTTCTCTACCCCTCTCCGCTTTTCGCTCTCTCGCTCTCTTTCTTTCTCTTCTCTCGCGCTCTCTCTCTCTTTCGTGGGGACGGTGCCAGAGAACAGCAGCGATGACAGGATGACACACAGGCAAAGACAAGGGCCTGGAACGGGCCGCCTGGCATGGGCCCTGGCACCAAAACCAAGGAAAAGGGATGGATAGAGAGCGACAGAGATGGATAGAGAGAAAGGCGAAGAGCAAGAGAGAAACTGTAACGTTGCGAGAGAACTGAGGAATGGTAGGACCTAACAGAATCTGAGGTACACTGACGGTGGAGATGGAAAAGGCAGCAGATGGAGGAGATGATACTGACATAGACTGGATAGGGAAATGGAAAAAGAAGGAAAACAGATAATGGAGAATGTCCTCCACCAAAAAACGACCCCATAGGTGGTTTGTACAAGCAGCTTATTACAACCCATAGTGAGGTTTTAGGCTACTTCCTCGCGGTCCTCCGTAATTATAATACGCTACTTTCCCGGTAAAAATAAGCATCTCCTTCCATAAGCTGTCGTGAGAAGGAATATTAATAAAAGCGGTTATAATGTCCACGCTAGCTGACTCTCTAACTTGTGGCGAACATTAAGTTAGCTCTTATAACGTTATTCATTGGTAAACATACTGCCAATAGCAATCTTACTTATTATACTAGATGGCAAAACAACACAAAAACACACTGACTACATATTCTATTGTTCTCACACTCTTTTTAAAACCCAAAATGCACAGAGGCGAAAAGTATCTGTGGCACATCTTCTGCTGTCGGTAGGGGCACTAATTTAGGAAATGCTCCTGTGGGTCGTATTGGAGGACAAACAACCTATGTGGTTGTATGGGTTGGAGGACTTGTTTTACCAGTTTAGCATAAATCTCTCTTTGGAAGGCTGGAGATTTTGGACAGCAGCTCCACTGCACACAGCTTTACAACGGCATCTCATGGTCCTTAAACCTGTCCTTTCAACAAACAACAACAAAAAGTGTCTCAGGTAGACTGTGTACATTATTTCCCATTATCTATGACTTCCCCTTTGTGCTGGCAGGGTAGTTTACAGAAGGTTAACACTACATATGGTTAGTCCAGAGTGGTCATTCCTGCAGGTTGAACCAGGAAGTACCACAGCAATGTGATCGACCCTTGTTAACACTGGATATTTCGGTGAAAACCTTTAACTTGCCCTTTCATTTTCACTTCCAAATATGTGGTGTAGAAAATTGGGTTGCATCGGACTTGTTAAAACATGTTTCACGGGGCGTCCGGGTAGCATAGCGGTCTATTACCCGATAGCAAAATTGCTGTGGCCCAGACCTGTCCCACACCGACACTTTCATCCGGCCCACATACCATATGGAATGATGGCACTTGGGTGGTCTGCTCCTGTTTGCCAGATCTGGGCCAGAACCAAGCCATAGCAATGCCACATGTGCCACATATATACCAAAGGTGGCCCGTATTTGTTTTGTGATATTTGGGCCATATTCACCATTTACCACATGGGCCACTTCAGGGTCACATCCAGATCACATGTTGCCGAGAGCACCGCATCTTTGCCAAAAAGGCCCACATGTGATGTGGCATATTTGGGCCATATTTGCTGTTATACATGTGGGCCACTTCAGGCTCACATCCATTTTGTCAGGGCCAGAAGAAGGCCATCAGTGCCGCATCATTGCCTGAAGTGGCCCACATGCTATCTGGGTTCCATTGCCTACCAACACAGGGATCTCCGGTTCGAATCCCCGTGGTACCTCTGCCTGTGCGGGGGGAGGGGGAGGGTGAACGGGGGGGGGGGTAGCGTGATCCTCCCACGTGCTACGTCCCCCTGGCGAAACTCCTCACTGTTAGGTGAAAAGAAGCGGCTGGCAACTCCACATGTATCAGAGGAGACGTGGTAGTCTGCAGCCCTCCCCAGATCGGCAGAGCAGGTGGAGCAGCATATGGGATGGCTCGGAAGAGTGGGGTAATTGGCCAGGTACAACTGGGGAGAAAAATGGGGGGGGGAAATCCCCCCCCCCAAAAAAAACATGTTTCACATTCAGAAGTCCCATGAGAAACTAAACCGTATCTAGCAGAGGTCCCATATCCAAAAATGCTCCCGTGGGTCATGGTATACGGTATATGACCTATGTGGTCACATGGGTTGGAGGACTTGTAGAAATCCCCAAAATGAAACCGGTGAGTAAAATGCTATCATCACTGATATGCAAGATGGCCAAAACGAGAATAATAAGACCGGGTTGTAAAAGAAAAAGGAAAAAAAAAACAATTATCCTCTAACTTTGGCCTGTTGTTTTCAGATCATGATGATGGAGGCTGAAACTTGTCTGCCAACAGGTATACTGATCTCCCTCTATATCATTTCTCTCTCTCTCGCTCTCCCTCTCCCCCTCTCCCTCCCCCTCTGACCGCCCTCCTCCTCCCCTTGTCAGTCCTGACCCTAGCAACGCAGCGCTCTATTACTATGGTAATGGGGGCTAATTGAATGGCCAAGGTGTAATGGGGAAGACAACACAGCCTACATTATGATAAGGAGCCTCGACAATAGCCCCACGTCCAGGGTCACCACTCACCAATAAGGCGGGCATAAAAAGGGACACATGTCCCCTGTGCCCCTGCCAACAACCCCCAACCACCACCACCGCCAACTCCTCTTGCATTTGTAACATGGTGTTTCTTGTCTTCTCGTTTTCTTCTCTCTTTCCCCTACTCTTTCTCTTTCGTTTTCCTCCTGGGTGGGGGGTGCAAGGCTTTGAATTGCGACCTCAATATTATAACTCAGGATTGTCGTGGAGTTAGCTCGTGCAGGTCAAGATATAGGCACTAATGCGGTGTGCAGGTACAGCCAGGGCGTGAGGAGAAATTGATGCGCTTCAGCATTGTATCGTGAGGGGAAGCGGATGCCCTCTGCTAGAAGGGACAGAGCCGTCTCGACTTTTTGAGGAGGCTGAGGTCCTTCGACATCTGCCAGACAATGCTCGGGATGTGGTATGAGTCTGTGGTGGCCAGTGCTCTCCTGTTTGCTGTTGTGTGTTGGGGCAGCAGGTTGAGGGCAGCAGATGCAAACAGGCTCAATAAACTGATCCGAAAGGCCGGTGACATTGTGGGTGTGGAGCTGGACTCTGGCGGCAGTTTCTGAGAGGAGGACGCTGTTGAAGTGATGTGCCATGATGGACAACATCTCCCACCGACTCCATGACATGCTGGTCGGGCACAGGAGTACTTTTAGTGATGGACTCATTCTGCCGAAAAGCACCACAGAGTGCCACAGGAGGTCATTCCTGCCTGTGGCCATCAGACTTTACAGCTCCTCCCTCTGAGGGTCGGACATTCCCAGTTAATGCTCACTGGACTGGCCCTGTCGGGTTTTGTTTGTGCCGTTGTTGTCTGCTGCGGTAGTGCAGTATAGATAGGATGTTATGTGCACCATGCTTGTTGATGCATTTTGTTCTTGTTTCCGTTTGTTTCTGTTTTTCTTGTTTCCGTTGGTTTGTATTCTCTTGTTATCTTGTATCTTGTTAGTTTTTAGTTTTGTCTTGCTAGAGCGTGAGTGTCTGTAATAGAACCCAATTTCCCCTCGGGGTTGAATAAAGTATTCTGATTCCGATTCTGATATTTTCTTACGGAGGCAAAACGAGCTGAAAAAATGTAACGGGGGAAAGTCGAGTGTTTTATATCCTGGGTGTCGTGACGTGGGGGTGCCGGGGGGAAAGCAAGCGAGCATCCATTTGCTCTCATTCACGCGCTCGTCTTAATGTATTCAATGAGGGAAAGGTACTCTGTCAAACTTGAAAGCGAGGGGAGTCCACCGTATTGCTTTTTTTTTTTTTTTTGCATACATGAGCTCACCTCTCAATTGCTGCGTTTTGGGACGATCAAGTTCCAAGCGCGGCACTTTGGTCATTTCCACGCTTTAAATATTCACACAGGAAAGCAAACACCAGGCACTCCACCAAGGATGCCTCTGAAATGGGTGAGCTCTGCAGCATAGGTGGGAGGCGTGCAGACCGCCGAAATGGCGGTCTCGTCGCTGAAATGGATATGATGTGTTAAGCATTCATCCATTTATTGAAATTGCAGCTCTTAAGTTGTGTCGGCCTGCAAAGTATTTGGACCGCTTGGTCGTGGAGTCGAAGAGAAAACTGTTTTTTATGGTGATCTGGGTTTTTAAAAACAGCTTTTGTTGCAGTATCTGACGAAAAAAAAAGGCATAAAACGTGGTATTTGAGAATAAGGGGACGGGTGTTTACGGGGCGCCCCCGGTCTTACCTACTGAGGAACATTAGAGGGAGGATGCAGGGCTGAGAGAGCGAGCGCAGCTCCCTTTGATTTTGTTTATGCTTTGGAAATTGCATCGCCTTTGCAATTAGCCCTAATAACCTTTGTTTGTTTGTGTGTGTGTGTGTGTGTGTGTGTGTGTGTGTGTGTGTGTGTGTGTGTGTGTGTGTGTGTGCGCGCGTGCGCGGCTGTGTATTTAAACAGATAAAAAGGAAGGTGGGAGATAAGAGAACAGGGTGCTGAAGTGTTTCGAGCACCATTACATTCAGTCTGTCCTTCGGCGTGTCGAGCCGTCCGTGTGTTTGTATCTATCTTGTCAGTCTGTCCATATAATGTTGTGTTGTCTGTCTTGTCAGTCTGTCCATATAATGTTGTGTTATCTGTCTTGTCAGTCTGTCCATATAATGTTGTGTTATCTGTCTTGTCAGTCTGTCTATATAATGTTGTGTTCACACCAAATGCGGAGCGAATTTCCACCTCGCTTTACCCGCATGAGTTTGATCGCGGGATCATTTGTTTTTATTCACGTTACTTGCGCGAGTTTGGCCACAGGGTCGAGTACGCAAACCCGCGACGATCAGCTTGTCCTCCAATTTCCACCCGGTCTCATTAATCTGCGTACAAATAACACGATATTACACTTTGCATGAAGTGCATGCGCCAAAATCCAGTTTTGCGTGCAGATGATACACCAGTCCTTTCCATTAACTTTTGTGGAGAGCTGACGCGTCCAAATACCACCATCACCTTGAACAGTCATGACGTCACCAGCGAGGCTCAGTTCACCCAGTTCACCTGAAGCACGGGCATCCACAACCAGGGTCAGGCTTAGGGTTAGGTTTGGGGTCAGGGTCAGGGTTAGGGTTAGGGTTGGTTTCAGTGTTAGGATCAGGCTCAGCGTTAGGGTCAGGGTTAGGTTTAAGGTCAGGGTCAGGGTTAATAAAATGACTAAAATACTAGCGTTAATACCATGATTTAATTACAAGTCATATTGTGTCCCCTGCTTACCTGCTTGTGGGTGTCCGCGCATCAGGTGAACTGGGCGAACTGAGCCTCGCTGGTGACATCATGACCGTTCAAGGTGATGGTGGTATTTGGATGCGTCAGCTCTCCACAAAAGTTAATGGAAAGGACTGGCGTATCATCTGCATGCAAAACTGGATTTTGGCGTATGCGCTGCATGCAGTATGAATGTGTAATATCGTGTTATTTGTACGCAGATTGGTGAGACCGGGCTCCAACCCGGTTTCTGACTCAACAGGATGTCAGTGACATCAGGAGAATCTCAACGCTGATAGACTTCCGTGATGAAGCTTCACACGAATTGAATGACACGAAATTCGCGTATTCGCGTCGCCCGGCACGAATACGTGTGAATTCGCATCTAGTCGAATCTTTGCATTGACTTTATATGTGATCTCATCATGTGAAAAAATTGCTTCGTGTTTGGTGTGAACACAACATAAGTCTGTATGCTATCCATATCTATTTCTGTTCGTCTGTGTGTATGCCTGTGTGGCCGTCTGTCTGTATGTCTGTTCATCCATATGTATGTCTGCCTGTTTATCTGTATGCCTGTCTATCTCTCTGTCTATTTTCAAGTTTTTTCTTTTATAGCACATGAGATGAGGAATGTAAGGCAATGTATTGAAAACAAAACTGTTTACAAGTATCTCTTACCTTTTGTTTGAAACACTTTAGTTTTACTCAATTTACTCCAGTCTCCACAACTCATCCATCCATCCATTCTCCAAACCACTTATCCTTACTCAGGGTGGCGGGGATGCTGGAGCCTATCCCAGCAGTCATTGGGCGACAGACGGGGAGACACCTTGGACAGGCCGTCGCACAGGGCTAAATAGTGTGTGAGAGAGTGTAGCTGAGAACTATGGCCTACACACCCTCTCTTAAGGCTGTGTAGGCCATAATTCATCAGGCAGTGTAGGCAATCATGGCCTACACTGCCTGGTGAGAGGCCGTGCAGGCCATACTTCTCATAATTCTCAGCTACACTACATAATTCTCAGCTACACTGCATAATTCTCAGCCAGACTCGCACACACTATCAAACTCTCTCACACACACATGCGCATAGTGCTTTTTTGTGTGAATATGTGTGTGCATGTGTGTGTAGCCTGTGTGTGTGTCTTGGTGTATGAATGTGTGTGCATGAGAGTGTGAGTGTCAATGCATTGTGTGTGCATGTGCTTTCAAATATGATTTAAATTGTTAATGGCAGGTAGCAGCAAACCAGGAAGTAAAGGTTGTAGTTTTTGCATTTACAGATTGTCCCAGGACGACATCACCAGCGCACTTAATTTTGGTGCCGTTTCTGAGACACACAGAGGACTTCTTAGTATTACGGTTGCTAATGGGGTGTTATCCCTATTGCGTGTATACAGAGATAATGGTGGAAGTGGCGGCACGGTGGTGCAGTGGTTAGTGCGGTCGCCTCACAGCAACAAGGTCCTGGGTTCGAGCCCCGGGGTAGTCCAACCTTGGGGGGTCGTCCCAGGTCGTCCTCTGTGTGGAGTTTGCATGTTCTCCCCGTGTCTGCGTGGGTTTCCTCTGGGTGCTCCGGTTTCCTCCCACAGTCCAAAGACATGTAGGTCAGGTGAATCGGCCGTACTAAATTGTCCCTAGGTGTTAATGTGTCAGCCCTGTGATGGACTGGCAGCCTGTCCAGGGTGTCTCCTCACCTGCCGCCCGATGACTGCTGGGATGGGCTCCAGCATCCCCGCGCCCCTGAGAGCAGGATAAGCGGTGTGGATAATGGATGGATGTTGGAAGTGTGCAATTACTGTGAGATTGAAACACAAATGTTGTCACACATAAAATTCTTGTTACGAGTACACTTGTGGTGCAGGTGAAGCAATGGAAAGTGTTTTATCCATTATGTTAAAACGCTATGCAACAGTTGTTTGCTTGGAGTCTTCTTTCTCTGAATTTGCACTTTACCTGGCCCCCTCCCTCCTTAAACCACCTCTCAGTTCCTCCCTCGTTACCCTCTTACCACCATGTCGGGACCTTAACCCACCCCGCACACTTGTTGATGTGAAGCTCCCTGAACTGAGGGACCCAGGGGCCATGCATAAAACATGTCATACAGTCCTGGTGCCACGATTCTGGGCTAGCTGCCTTTTGCTTTTGCATTTATACAAAGTTCAATCTTCCTTGACTTTTTACAAGCCCATTGAAATAACTTTCAGAAGTCGTGCCCGGCTTCAGCTCACGGGTTGCCCAGGTGGGATAATGGGAGAAGAAGAAGAAAGAGAGAGAGAGGGAGGGAGGGAAATGAAATGGTGGAGGTTGGTTTTCTTTGTTAACTGAACCCCCACCTGCGGGTCACATTCAGACACCATCCCCTTGGCTTAGTGGTGGTACTTCGGAGCAAGTTGGCAGCACTTCCCAAGCTCAATCCCACCCTGGTGAGCTGGCCATCAGCGAGGGGAAGATTACCAGAGAGGAACCCAGTCCAGGAGAGATACAGAGAGAGAAAGAGAAAGAAAGGGAAGAGAATAGCAAGAGAGGGAAGAGCAAGGCAGGAAGGCATTTGAAGCCGCCTCAAGTCGGTGGTTGGCAACATGCTACAAACACCCGCCCCCACCACCTCGCTCCTCCAAACCTCCTCCCCTTCTACTTCATCGTGTTGTTCCAGTGTTTTCCACCCCTGCTGAGGGCCTGCTTGCACCCCCCGCCTCAGCCCCATATTGGATCTCAGTGGGCAGTTTGTGCCTTTAAATGAATAGGCAAATGAGAAGCCAGGTCCAATCTGACGAAGGTTTGGTGGTGGCGGCGGTGGGGGTGTAGAAAAGGAGGAAACGAGTAGCAGGGGAGCGGAGGCAATCGTGGTCTGCAGGCGGAAACTGGAGCCCCTTCCCCCAACATACCCCCTCCTTCCTACGCACACACACACACACACACACACACACACACACACACACACACACACACACACACACCTAAGACACCCCACATGCACACACTCACGTGCGCACGCACGCACACACACACACACACACACATTGAAATGTCAGGGGTTGCTAAGTGCCTCAGGGATGGCGCCTCATTTCAATATGGCCTCCCACCGGGCGCCCCTGATGCAGCGACCGGGAGACCCCCGCTCGGAGAGCCACTGATCTGTGATAAAAGGAGCCCCTGCGTCCTCCTCATCCACTCCCCTCCTTCAAAATCCAATTCCAACTTCAACAAATTGCCCGATTGGTCTTTTTTTTTTCTTCTTTTAGTGTGCTTTGCTGTCGTGCATGGAGGGAGAGAGACGTTTGCATGTGATGGTGTCGAGATTTTCACTGCTAGTCCGCCACATCCCATTTGCCTCCTTGTGTTGGCTTTTAATGTCATCTCTGACGCTCCCTGCGGGGTGGTTTGGATGGTCCGAAAGCTGCTGTGAAAGGTAAGCATGAGCAACAGTGTGCATGTATGCAACTATATGAACATGTGCAGACACAAATACATGCACACATACCTAATCAGGTAGCTGGAGGACACGGAAGATGGCTGGAAGCGGGAAGAAGTGGGGAAAAAATAAGTGATGAATGAACTTTACAGGTTGGTGTCAGTGACGATCGAGGAGTTGATCAGATGATAGAAAGAGAGGGAGAGAGAGCCGGGAGGTAAAAAGAGAGCGAGAGGGGCTATAACTTAGTGTCATCCAGTGATTCCAGCAAGTCCTCCAACCCATACGACCACATAGGTCGTTTGTCCTCCAATACAACCCACAGGAGTGTTTCCTAAATTAACGCCCTCTACCGGCGACAGGAGATATGCCACAGATACTTTTCGCCTCTGTGCATTGTAGGTTTTTAAAACAATGTGAGAACAATAGAATATGTAGTCAGTTTGTTTTTGTGTTGTTTCTCCATCTAGGATAGTAAGTAAGATTGCTATTGGCAGTATGTTTACTATGAATAACGTTATGAGAGCTAAGAGCTAACTTAACGTTAGCCACAAGTTAGCAAGTCAGCTAGCGTGGACATTATAACCGCTATGTGACATTAAACTTTGCTTTTATTAATGTTCCTTCTCACCATAGCCTATGCAACATGGCGTTGCCCCAACCAACCTAGTCCTTGCTCCACCCTCTCAACCCGGAAACCCTTTCTTAAAGGGGCCGTGTCTACCAATTATGGTGAATTGTGCCCATATAGTCCACTACATACGTCCCCTCAGAATTCACCATAATAGAAAAAGTCAACGTGGAGGGGGGCGGATGGCCCAGCCGCAACGGCCTGCCGAACAGGTGCGGAGGCCGGGTGCCTACAGGAGGGGTCTTAAGGACCATGTGGTGGTGTGGGGGTAGGGTGGTTGGGGGAGGAACCTTAGGGGTCTTGTTGGGGGCTTGGGGCAGGGTAGGAGGGCGCCCCCGCCGTGGGGGCTGGGCAAATCCAACAGGTCGGTCCAAATCCAGGTGAGCTGGTTTGAGGCGATCTCCTGAAATGCCTTTCTGTCTGGGCGAACCAAGCCGAGGAGGACGACTCCCAGAACTCCGGCAGCTTGAGAGAAACCGCATTAGTCGTCATTTTCACGAAGAGTTGTCTCCAGAAACATCCAGCAGACAAAACGTCGGGGTCTCCAATGTAGCAATTGCAGGAAAGTAGAGACGGACAGTTTCTCTCATTGACTACATGAACGCGTGTCTCTTTTATTTTCCTATACAAAACCAACAGCCCGAGCAACATGGCGCTGCCCCAACCAAGCTACCAATTATGGTGAATTGTGCCCATATATGTAGTCTGCTACAGTATTATAACTATGGAGGACCGCGAAGAAGTAGCTTAAAACGTAACTATAGGTCGTAATAAGCTGCTTGTACAAACCACCTACGGGGGCGTTTTTTGGTGGAGGACAGTCTCCGTGATTCTCTTACCAACGACTGTTTACCTCCACCTGCTACAGAAACTACCTTTGTTTTAATCTGGTGCGGTAAGTCACTGAGTTGGTGTTACTTTTCTTTTCCCATATGTTCCATGTTGTGGAAATCTCATCTCAGCCAAACTCACTCAACCAGAATTCTGTGAGAATTATCATTTTTACACACACACACACACACACACACACACACGATGACACATGGAAGGGAAGTGGGACTAGTTACTGTGTGGTGTAAGAGAATGAACAGAGAAAGTAAGGACAGGAGGAGAGACAAGGCAGGTGTGCCGGCGTACCAGGATGCACTTCTCTCATGCCACGGTGCTTTGGAGGAGGCGATACAGGGGTCTCCAATATAGCCCACTGAAATATTTATCTCTCTCTCCTGCACCAGCAATGTAAGACACACCACACACACACCACACACACACACATGTATGTGTGCACACATACATGCATACACACAAGGATGCAAACACAGACACACACACACACACCCCTACACTACACTAACAGGCACACACACAGTAGTTCCCACTGGCTCCGGCACGGAGCCTGCAGAGGGCCCTGAAATATTAATGGCTGAAGTAAATTAAAGCAGCAACAAAAAGAGATAGGGTTCTCTTCTTTGTCTTCCTGTATATCTGCCTGTCTGTTCTTTATGACTGGGTGAGGGGAGGCGGTCTGTTGAGGGGAGAGAAAGAGAGGTAGTGGGCGGATGGGGAAGAGGCGAAGAAGAAGAAGGAGGAGGACTAAAGAATAAAAAGAGAGCTATCTAATGACTCGGAGGGAACCGAGTTTTTCCGCATTTGTTTCGGTCACAAAAATGGACCGTGTCCTTGTTGGACAGTTTCAAACAACACACACACACACACACACACATACACACAAAAAAGAAAAACAAACATATGATGCAGAAAGCTATGAAAGGGAGCAAAGACCAAGAATAAAAAGAGGGAAAGAGGAATCTGAGATGAAGAACACAGAGCAAGTAAGGCTGTGTGAGCTCAGACAGAGACAGAGGGAGAGACAGACAGACAGACAGAGAGATAGAGAGACAGACAGACAGACAGACAGACAAGAGAGAGAGACAGACAGACAGACAGACAGACAAATAGACATAATTAGATCATTACTCATTGATAAATATCCAAAAATGATCACTTAAATTCTGGATGCATCTTAAATCAAGTCCCCACCACACACTGCAATTTCAATCATTCCAAATCCAAGAGCTAAGAAAGAGTCCCCTCAGTCAGCTGGTTGTGAAACTAACTCACCCTGTAACCACTGACATAGACGAGTTTCAGACTAACTCACCCCGTAACCACTGACATAGATGAGCTTCAGACTAACTCACCCCGTAACCACTGACATAGATGAGCTTCAGACTAACTCACCCCGTAACCACTGACATAGATGAGTTTCAGACTAACTAACCCCGTAACCACTGACATAGATGAGCTTCAGACTAACTCACCCCGTAACCACTGACATAGATGAGTTTCAGACTAACTCACCCTGTAACCACTGACATAGATGAGTTTCAGACTAGCACTGCTAACCAACCACAGATTAGAGGAAACCAAGTCATCAAACATGCAAAAACTCATATTCTGAACATTGGGACACAGAAACCAAATTACCACACAAATCAGAATGTTATGGGGCCCTAAAAAGAGAAGACAGACTGGCTGACTGTCTGTCCACTGTCAAGAGACAGTCAGCAGAGACACATCCTGACCAAGTAAAGGCTCAGTGACCACAGTCTAGCCATGGAAAAGGGCAGACACACACAACATCTTGGCTACCAAAAGAGCAACGAATATGTGGTCACTGTACGGCAGGTGAGGTGGAGACAGAGATGCACTTCCTGCTAAATTGTGAGAAATTCCAGAACTTAAGAGAAAAATACCAGGAGACATTTGAAAACCAGATTCCAAATGTTCTACTCCTGGACGAGAAAGAACAATGGCCACTTATTTTAGGAGGGGGTCAAAGGTCACACCTTGCAGCGCACTGTGTGTCAGAATGCCATAGCCTAAGGAGTGACCAAAACACTAATTACTGTTCAAATACTATTCTATATTTCTACCAGTTCTACCTGTTTGTTTTTCCTATTAATTAATTAATTAATTAATTAATTTTTCCTTAATACTCTGTTAACCTGTTTCACTGTCACCTGCTCTGGCAACATTGTAATGTATGCAGTCATGCCAATAAAGCATCATTGAATTGAATTGAGAGAGACGGAGCGAGAGAGAGAGAGAGCGACGGAGAGAGAGAGAGAGACATGAGGGTTTCAGGTCATGTATGTGCGAACTGAGAAAAGGGATAGAAACAGGCTCGTTGACATGTACATACACCGTCCGCTTATTTTTGATTGCAGTCTCTCTATCGCTCTGTCTCTGTCTCTCTCTGTCTCTTGTTTTTTATTTTTTGAGTTGTTGTTGAATGATTGTTTTTTAAGATGCTTATTGAGTGTTTGTACTTTGACAAGTATTGTTTATATGTTTAGGAAGATTTCAAGTCTGTTTTTTGTGCAATTTTTTTGTTAAATAAAGACTTGCTTTAAAATTCAAATTTGTCTCTCTTTCTCTCTCTGTCTCTCTCTCTCTGTCTGTCTTTCTCTGACTCTTGCTCTCTCTCTCTCTGTCTCCCTCTCTCTCTTCTGCCTTTGATTGAAGCTGTTTGGTGAGGCTGGCGAGAAAGAGCTATCATTTTTTTTGACCTCCTCTGCCCCTTGACCCCTTCCACCTAACATGGCATCCCACCTGTGCACCTAGGTGAGTGAACAAACACATTCACACACACACACACAAAACAAAGAAAACGACTCACACCACTGCTAACGTAACACACGAGCATACGTCTCCACCTAATACTACATGTCTGTTTTCTGCCTTTGTCTCACACACACACACACACACACACACACACACACACACACACACACACACACACACACACACACCAAGGCCATGATCCCCCATATGTGCAACCATATGTAGTTGCTCTTGCTGTATAGACTAATGAAATGCAACCAAAAATACCTTTTCTAAGGGGCATCTGGGTAGCATAGCAGTCTATTGCGTTGCCTACCAACATGGGGATCGCAGGTTTGAATCCCCGTGTTACCTCCGGCTTGGTTGGGCGTCCCTACAGACACAATTGGCCGTGTCTGCGGGTAGGAAGCCACATGTGGGTATGTGTCCTGGTCTCTGCACCAGCACCTCCTCTGGTCGGTTGGGGCGCCTGTTCGGGGGGGGGGGGGTAGCGTGATCCTCCCATGCGCTACGTCTGCCTGGAGACACTCCTCACTGTCAGGTGAAAAGAAGCGGCTGGTGACTCCACATGTATGGGAGGAGACATGTGGTAATCTGCAGCCCTCCCCAGGTCGGCAGAGGGGGTGGAGCAGCGACCGGGAGGGAAGAGTGGGGTAATTGGCTGGATACAATTTGGGAGACAAAGGGGAAAAAAATCCGAAAAAAATAAAAATATATAAAAAAACCTATTCTAGAACCTGTTCACACAGCACAGAGACAGACACTCCTCCCAAAAGGCTTCAAATTACCACCTGATCAAACACTCCTATACCGACATCAATAGGTGCCGTAAATCTCTCACTCTGCCTCACCCTGTCTTGCACACTGATGCACACACACATACACACACACACACACACACACACACACACACACACACACACACACACACACACACACACACACACACACACAGCAGTGGCAGAGACTATCTCTACCATCAATTTCCGCTTTCTGCATATGGCTGGAGCTGCTTATGCATGTGCCGTGGAGCTGTACTTTATCAAACAGACCGTCCTGGGCTCAGGGCCATACATTATTAAACACACACACACACACACACACACACACCGGATCTTGCTTTTGCAGGGCCAGGCCATCCAGGTACACACACACACACACACACACACACAGGCAGACACCACAGACCAGGTGATGGAAGAGCAGATACATAATGTGCAGAAACGTGGGACACGTCGACACTGAGACAGACACACACACACTGTCCAGGCTTGTGTTGCAGGCTTTGTGTCCAGGCTGTGTTGAGATGAGAGCCTGGACACACAAAAAGTTTAGCACACAAATATGGACATGTAAACAAGATTACATAAATCAAAGCAAATAATTTTATTTGTATAGCCCAATATCACAAATTACAAATTTGCCTCAGTGGGCTTAACAGCAACACAACAGGAGAGATGAAAGCACATACACACAGGAGAGATGATGAATACATGTACAAGCGCGCATGCAATGCAATTCTACAAACTCTAGATGTCTTTTACCTGATTTGGACCCTCGGCTGTAGGAACACTATGGTCAGGTCCGGGTTTATTCTCTAACACAGGACTTAGATTTCATTCATAACAAGTTAAATACTGGGCTGTTATTTCATATGCATATGAACTGGTAATAGTGTTCAGCGGCTTCAGCCTCTGCGATCAGGTTGGTTTTCTGAGGTCGGGCTGAGGTGGGTTGGGTGCTGAGTAACTGGCAGGCTTATTTGGGGTTGGGTCTGAGTTGCACTTAGACCTCTGCAGACTTTTACAGTACTCCATAACCCAGACAGCATCCGGATGTGGGCCACTTCAGGCAATCATGCAGCACCGATGGCCTTCTTCTGGCCCTGACAAAATGGATGTGAGCCTGAAGTGGCCCACATGTATAATAGCAAATATGGCCCAAATATGCCAAATGTGGGCCTTTTTTGGCAAAGATGCGGTGCTCTGGGCAACATGTGATCTGGATGTGACCCTGAAGTGGCCCGTGTGGTAAATGGTGAATATGGCCCAAATATCACAAAACAAATATGGGCCACCTTTGGCAAATATGTTGCATATGCGGCATTGCTATGGCTTGGTTCTGGCCCAGATCTGGCAAACAGGAGCGGACCGCCCAAGTGCCGTCATTCCACGTGGTATGTGGGCCGGGTGTGGGTTGGGTCCGGGCCACAACAATTTTGCTATCTAGGATGGTAACAAGACTCCTAATCTGGATACGATTCAAACAAATTAAGCCAAAGGAGAAGTTTATGGTTCTGAAACATGACAGTTTCTTTATTGAACTAAGTGTAATGCAAATTGTACCATGTATCATACACATATAAGTCTGCATAAATGGAATACCGTTTGCGTGGAATACCGTTTGCATGGACATTCTCTTAGCGTAAAATTGTTTGCGTCTCACTTTGGGTCGATTGGTCGGTAAATTCTCCATTAATGACAGAATGGCGTGTCCGGGACTTACCACGCTCTTGCATCAGCCATTCTTTATAGTTTGTTAACACGATAGTACTGTGTGACATGTACCCCCTGCACTTAACAGGTGTGAGAGTCAGTCAAGGTAACCAGCTGCCGGACTGCCCTCTGTCTCACCTCCCTCACCCCTTCTCTCACCCCTTCTGTCTGAGAGGAACTGGAACACTTACAGCGTTAGGGGCAGGAAGTGCCACAGGTGTATGTGGATCGGGGGGGGGGGTGTGTATGTGTGTGTGTGTGTGTGTGTATGTGTGTGTGTGTGTGTAACATACCCAGCCTCACCCAAACACTCTTTGACATGGAGAGCAGGTGTGTGAGGAGACTCATGTGATCTTGGAGACTTTTCAAAGTTTGAGTCAGGGTGATTTGAGTGTGATTTATAGCTCCACTGCTGGATTTTTTTTCTAATCTGCTTGAAGCAAGACTTCTTTTTGCCCAGTCTAGCCCAGTTCAATCCATTCATTCATTTTTATAAAAGTTTGAACAAAAGACATCATTCATTGCTGTTTCCAGCGGAAATGCAGCATCAGTCCTGTTTTTGTACTGTCTTTGTCCTCTTTTGTGTGTGCCACTGTATGAGCTAAAGCGATATCCATCCATCCAGCCAGTATCCGAACCGCTTATATGCTCTGCATAATTGCATAAAAAAGTTGTGTTTTGAGAGAAAATTTAAAACTTCACTTGAGTGCTATATAACCACTTAGATCACACAGGGCTATAATCACTGTCCTGCTTTCTACAAGAGAACGATATTCTCAGATCAACAAATTTGATATGCTAAACCACCCAGATAGCATCCAGATGTGGGCCACTTCAGGCAGTGATGCAGCACTGATGGTCTTCTTCTGGCCCTGACAAAATGGATGTGAACCTGAAGTGGCCCACATGTATAATAGCAAATATGGCCCAAACATGCCAAATCAAATGTGAGCCTGTTTTGGCAAAGATGCGGGGCTCTCGGCAACATGTAATCTGGATGTGACCCTGAAGGGGCCCGTGTGGTAAATAGTGAATATTGCCCAAATATCACAAAAAAAATATGGGCCACCTTTGGCAAATATGTGGCATTGCTATGGCTTGGTTCTGGCCCAGATCTGGCAAATAGGAATGGACCGCCCAAGTGCCATCATTCCACGCGGTATGTGGGCCGGATGAAAGTGTTAAGTGTGGGATGGGTCCGGGCCACAACAATTTTGCTATCTAGGTTGGGCAAACCTTAAGGGGAAATAATCACAATTTGCAATATGATCTCTAAAGGTTTGCTGTAGGGATAACACTCCATTAGCAGGCGTAACACTGAGCAGTTGTCTGTGTGTTTCTGAAACCTTGCATTGTGTCCACCAGTGACGTCACTGGTGTACAATTGGATTTTCCGCTTCTGGTGTAGGAAAATGGCGGCGCGAATTCACATTTGCAGCGGCCTCACCCAATTCCGGTGTGGGAAGATGGCAGCGTGAACTTATGTCTGCGGCAGCCTCACCCAGTACCATCCATGTAGTGTCTTTCTCCACGTCTGCATCTAAGTTTGTGTCTTCAGTTGATGGCTGGAAGAGCTGACACTGGATCGGCTTAGGGAGCTTGGTCTGCTGCATCCTGTGGGCCCAGGGACCACGGCCCTGCCTGGAGCTGCGCCTGAAGAGGAAACATCGACGGTGGTCTTACAGGCTGCGGAAAGGAAGCAGGCTAAGGTAACTGCTAGCCCATGCCGACCGGCAGTTACGATAACACTGAGGGTGGTCTGACGGCGAGGTGTGGAAGGTGTCTGACTGGGAGAGCTGGCATTGGATTGGCTGAGGAAGCCTGGTCTTCTGCATCTGGTGGTGCCTGGGGACCACGGCCCTGCCTGGAGCTGAGCCTGAGAAGGAAACACAGAGGGTGGTCTGACAGGATGCGGAAGCGGGGCAGGCTAAGCTAACTGCTAGCCTATGCAGACCGGCAGTTCCGACAGTCATCCTGGCTAGCGTCCGTTCTCCTGGGCAGTGATTTTTTTTTAAAAGTTTGATATGTGTGTTCTTGTAGTTTTCAGATGTGTTTTTGTCTTTGTGTTGCACTGCTGTGGGCTGGGGAAACGATATTACGTGAAATGACAACAAAAATGTTCCTGATTCCTGATTGGTGATGTGACAACCTTATTTCCTGGTTTGCTAATAGGCTGCATTGTATGAAAGAAGGCAAATAACAAGGCTATATTTTACAGATTTATGTAGTAGTTTTTATTATATGCTATTGTTATTTGCACTTTCTTTTGCAGCTGTATGTAACATTATTATTCACATTTTAGGATATTTCCCTAACCCTTAACCCCAACCCCCAAAACCTAATTATTTTTTTCCAGTCAAGGCTGACTATAGAGGACCCCAAATTAGTTATTTCAACTAATCTAACCCTAACTCGTAACACAGTTTTAATGTGACTGACTGGATAAATGATACTGCAGCCCCAGGACATGATATCAAATGGTGATCTGAGGATACCTCTCACTCGTAAAGAAGAGAGAAGAGAGTCCTACCATTCTGTCTTCTATTCTCATTTATTTATTTATCATTTTTTTTGGGATTTCCCCCCCTCACCCTCCCTTTTCTCCCCAATTGCACCCGGTCAATTACCCCACTCTTCCGAGCCGTCCCGGTTGCTGCTCCACCCCCTGTGCTGATCCGGGGAGGGCTGCAGACTACCACATGCCTCTTCCGACACGTGGAGTCACCAGCCGCTTCTTTTCACCTGGAAGTGAGGAGTTTCACCAGGGGGTGAATCAAGTGCAACTGGACTTGGTATATATCCGTGAAGACGTTTCGCCCCTCATCCAAGAGGCTTCCTCAGTTCGTGCCTGAGGAAGCCTCTTGGATGAGGGGCGAAACATCTTCACGGATATATACCAAGTCCAGTTGCACTTGATTCAACTCCTTTGGATAACCATGACCTGGATGAATGAGAACATTCACAGACATCAGGGGGACGTAGTGCGTGGGAGGATCATGCTATTCCCCCCAGTCCCCCCACCCCCCTTACAGGCGCTCCAACTGACCAGAGTAGGCGCTAGTACAGCGACTAGGACACATACCCACATCTGGCTTCCCACCCACAGATACGGCCAATTGCGTCTGTAGGGATGGCCAACCAAGCCGGAGGTAACATGGGGATTCAAACCGGCGATCTGTTCTCATTTGTGTCCTGTTTGTACAGCTTACTTTTCAAGGTATAGTCACTCACACGTTTCTCTTTCACAACCAGATATCTCATTTGCCCTGTTCCTTTCCCCCCCATTTCAGATGCATTTTCTGCGTGCACAGTGTTGGCTTTGTTTCGGAGCAGGATTGTGAAACGGGGTGCGTGCATTAACATTTGGGGGGATGCCACGCGCTTCAACTTCAACGGGAAGTGTGAGGGATACTGATGAGCCCATATTGTCAGGGTTCAACTTTGACCCCCCTTGCACAGACAGCAGAGGAAGTGGAGAGGAGAAGAAAGGCAGCGTGCTGACGAACCCTGTATCAGTCATCAAGGTGACCGCGGCGCAAAGAGGGCCGTGGCGACCGCTGTGTTCTTGACCGGCGCCACCCCGAATGTTTGTCACGTCTCTGGCCACTGCCGAGACGGTGGTGGCCTTTGCAAATGAGAACGCGAGGATGTAATGTGAGAGCGGGGACGGAACACAGGGAGAGAGATTGAGGCGTGTAAACATGGAGGGGCACAGACCGTCCTCCGTACAGGTCATATTTATTCAGTGACTGACCTGACTGCCAGGGGCTCTGCCATGCTATGCTCAAGAATGACTTGTGGACATTTTATTGTGTCTCTGCTTATCTCCAAAACCACAACACTTACTTTTGTACACTGTGGGATTTGACCTTGTATCAGATGAAAATTTCCTGTTGCAGATTCGATGAAAGTAAGAGCACAAAGGAAGTTGATAGGAATCCAAATTTTTCTTTACCAAGCTTTCATGCATTCTTTCCTGATGGTGTGATTAAGATGTTTCGAGACGGGTTCACGGAGGCCTTTACATTTAGTATTCAGGCTTGTTTATAGCCCTGAGATGATAAAGAACGACCCAAATCAGCTTTTACTGAAATAAACCAACTGGGACGGTTGTATTGGAAATGATTAACTGATTGAGCAGTGGATTAAATTTCTTCGTCCACCGTGGCGACTGCTGAGACTACAATCTGCAAGGCCCAGCATGGTGGAGAGTTGCCATGTCTGGCTGAATCAATCACTTATCCACCTGAGCATCGTCATTTACTTATATTCAGCTTCATTACCGGTTAACTGTGTGGGAGCTGTGCATAAATTCCACCTGTACGTAATTATTTATATATATTCAACTTTATCTTGCACTGAACCATGCACATTGCAATACTTGTGTATGTCTGTGAATGTTCTCATTCATCCAGGTCAGGGTTATCCAAAGGAATTGAATCAAGTGCAACTGATTCCGATAAAGAGCCATGGACATCAATAGCTCTGATCTACTACTACTTTCGGCTGCTCCCGTTAGGGGTCGCCACAGCGGATCATCCGTTTCCATTTCTTCCTGTCTTCTGCGTCTTCCTCTGTCACACCAGCCACCTGCATGTCTTCCCTCACCACATCCATAAACCTCCTCTTTGGCCTTCCTCTTCTCCTCTTCCCTGGCAGCTCCATATTCAGCATCCTTCTCCCAATATACTCAGCATCTCTCCTCCACACATGTCCAAGCCATCTCAATCTTGCCTCTCTTGCTTTGTCTCCAAACCGTCCAACCTGAGCGGTCCCTCTAATATAATCGTTCCTAATCCTGTCCTTCTTCGTTACTCCCAGTGAAAATCTTAGCATCTTCAACTCTGCCACCTCCAGCTCCGCCTCCTGTCTTTTCGTCAGTGCCAATGTCTCCAAACCATATAACATAGCTGGTCTCACAACCATCTTGTAAACTTTCCCTTTAACTCTTGCTGGTACCCTTCTGTCGCAAATCACTCCTGACACTCTTCTCCACCCACTCCAACCTGCCTGCACTCTCTTTTTCACCTCTCTACTGCACTCCCCGTTACTTTGGACAGTTGACCCCAAGTATTTAAACTCAGATGTCTTTGTCACCTCCACTCCTTGCATCCTGACCATTCCACTGTCCTCTCTCTCATTCACGCATAGGTATTCCGTCTTGCTCCTACTGACTTTCATTCCTCTTCTCTCCAGTGCATACCTCCACCTCTCCAGGCTCTCCTCAACCTGCACCCTACTCTCACTACAGATCACAATGTCATCCGCGAACATCATCGTCCATGGAGACTCCTGCCTGATCTTGTCCGTCAACCTGTCCATCACCATTGCAAACAAGAAAGGGCTAAGAGCCGATCCTTGATGTAATCCCACCTCCACCTTGAACCCATCCGTCATTCCAACCGCACACCTCACCATTGTCACACTTCCCTCATACAAATCCTGCACCACTCCTACATACTTCTCTGCAACTGCTGACTTCCTCATACAATACCACACCTCCTCTCTCGGTACTCTGTCATAAGCTTTCTCTAAATCTACAAAGACACAGTGCAACTCTTTCTGGCCTTCTCTATACTTCTCAATCAACATTCTCAAAGCAAACATCGCATCTGTGGTGCTCTTTCGTGGCATGAAACCATACTGCTGCTCGCTGATCGTCACCTCTCCTCTTAACCTAGCTTCTATTACTCTTTCCCAAATCTTCATGCTGTGGCTGATCAACTTTATACCTCTGTAGTTGTTACAGTTCTGCACATCGCCCTTGTTCTTGAAAATCGGTACCAGTATGCTTCTTCTCCACTCCTCAGGCATCCTCTCACTTTCCAGGATTGTGTTAAACAATCTAGTTAGAAACTCCACTGCCATCTCTCCTAAACATCTCCATGCCTCCACAGGTATGTCATCAGGACCAACTGCCTTTCCATTCTTCATCCTCTTCATAGCTGCCCTCACTTCCTCCTTGCTAATCCGCTGAACTTCCTGATTCACTATCCCTACATCATCCAACCTTCTCTCTCTCTCATTTTCTTCATTCATCAGCCCCTCAAAGTACTCCTTCCACCTTCTTAGCACACTCTCCTCGCTTGTCAGCACATTTCCATCTCTATCCTTGATCGCCCTAACTTGCTGCACATCCTTTGCAGCTTGGTCCCTCTGTCTAGCCAATCGGTACAAGTCCTTTTCTCCTTCCTTAGTGTCTAATCTGTCATACAACTCACCATACGCCTTTTCCTTTGCCTTTGCCACCTCTCTCTTTGCTTTACGCTGCATCTCCTTGTACTCCTGTCTACTTTCTTCATCTCTCTGACTATCCCACTTCTTCTTTGCCAACCTTTTCCTCTGTATAATTTGCTGTACTTCCTCATTCCACCACCAAGTCTCCTTGTCTTCCTTCCTCTGTCCTGATGACACACCAAGTACCTTCCTAGCTGTCTCCCTCACTATTTCTGCAGTGGTTTTCCAGCCATCTGGCAACTCTTCACTACCACCCAGTGCCTGTCTTAACTCCTGCCTGAACTCCACACAACAGTCTTCCTTCTTCAACTTCCACCATTTGATCTTCGGCTGTGTCTTCACTCGCTTCCTCTTCTTGGTCTCCAAAGTCATCCTACAGACCACCATCCGATGCTGCCTGGCTACGCTCTCCCCTGTCACCACCTTGCAGTCTCCAATCCCTTTTAGATGGTGCCTTCTACATAAGATATAGTCCACCTGTGTGCACTTTCCTCCACTCTTGTACGTCACCCTGTGTTCCTCCCTCTTCTTGAAATATGTATTCACCACAGCCATTTCCATCCTTTTCGCAAAATCGACCACCATCTGTCCTTCCACATTTCTCTTCTTGACTCCATACTTTCCCATCACCTCCTCATCACCTCTGTTCCCTTCACCAACATGTCCATTGAAGTCCGCTCCAATCACCACTCTCTCCTCCTTGGGTACCCTCTCCACCATGTCGTCCAACTCACTCCAGAATTCTTCTTTTTCATCCATCTCACACCCAACTTGCGGGGCATATGCGCTGATAACATTCAGCAATAAACCTTCAATTTCCAGCTTCATACTCATCACTCTGTCTGACACTCTCTTCACCTCCAGCACGCTCTTGACATACTCTTCCTTCAGAATTACCCCTACCCCATTTCTCCTCCCATTCACACCATGGTAGAAGAGTTTGAACCCACCTCCGATACTCCTGGCCTTACTCCCCTTCCACCTGGTCTCTTGCACACACAGTATGCCTACCTTTCTTCTTTCCATCATGTCAGCCAGTTCTCTCCCTTTACCAGTCATAGTGCCAATATTCAAAGTTCCAACTCTCACCTCCACATGCCTACCCTTCCTCCTCTCTAGCTGCCTCTGGACATGCTTTCCTCCTCTCCTTCTCCTTCGCCCAACAGTAGCATAGTTTCCACCGACACCCTGCTGGTTAACAGTACCGGTGGCGGTCGTTGGTAACCCGGGCCTCGACCGATCCGGTATGTAAGTCTTATTTATGATCCGCATATTTGATTTGGCAAAGATTTTACGCCGGATGCCCTTCCTGACGCAACCCTCCCCATTTGTCCGGGCTTGGGACCGGCACTAAGGATGCACTGGCTTGTGCATCCTCAGTGGCTGGGTGTCCGAGGACACATCAATAGCTCTGATAACGACTCCAAAGAGGATAAATATCTGAGTTTCATCACCAGCCAGTCAGACTACCTTGGTCTAGTCAGAAAGGCACGAACTGATGAAGCCTCTTGGATGAGAGGCGAAACGTATTCACGGATATATACCAAGTCCAGTTGTACTTCAATTCCAATTGCAATTCAATTCCTTTGAATACTTGTATATAATTTTCATCCATCCATCCATCCATTATCGAACGGCTTATCCTGCTCTCAGGGTCGCGGGGATGCTGGAGCCTATCCCAGCAGTCATTGGGCGGCAGGTGGGGAGACACCCTGGACAGGCCGCCAGGCCATCACAGGGCCCACACACACACACACACACATATTCATACCTAGGGACAACTTAGTATGGCCGATTCACCTTACCTATATGTCTTTGGACTGTGGGAGGAAACCGGAGCACCCGGAGGAAACCCATGCAGACACGGGGAGAACATGCAAACTCCACACAGAGGACGACCCCCAAGGTTGGACTACCCCAGGGCTCGAACCCAGAACCTTCTTGCTGTGAGGCGACTGTGCTAACCACTGTGCCACCGTGCCGCAGGTCAGGTGAATCAGCCGTACTGAATTGTCACTAGGTGTGAATGTGTTAGTGTGTGTGTGTGTGTGTGTGTGTGTATGGGGGGGGGGGGGGCTGTGATGGCCTGGTGGCCTGTCCAGGGTGTCTCCCCACCTGCTGCCCAATGACTGCTGGGATAGGCTCCAGCATCCCCACAACCCTGAGGAGGATGAGCGGTTTGGATAACGGATGGGTGGATGTGTGTGCATGTAAGTTTGCATAAATGTATGCATGTACAGTGCATTTGGAGTTCTAACAACCAAGGACAAATTCCTTGTATGTGTAAAAGCACATTTGGCCAATCAAGCCTGATTCTGATCGCTGGGGTGTTGCTTGCAGGATTGTTCATCCTATAGATCGCTAGCCAAAATCCCCTTCCAACCAGCATCAACCAACTTCAAACTTCCAAGGCAGTAATCTGTTTAAGACGATATCAGATGACGAGATATTTCCAAGAACTCTCTATCCGGCGTTGAATGCAGAGCTGTCAAAGGAAGCACATCGCTAAGCACCCTGTTAGCCACCGGTGTGTTGCCGGTGTCTTAATATTTTTTTTTTTTTTGATCAGTGTTTTCAAGGTGTTTCCTAGCGGTCACGGCTCATGGGTGACAAGCTATCAGAGCAGTCTAGCACATTCTGTCTGCCTCATTGCACCCGCGCCCAGGCACAACATGCTTGCTTACCCTCACAAAATGAAAAATCAATACATGTCTCCCATCATCCCTGTCTTTTGGCAGGACGATTGACCCTGACACCATGATCTCTCAGTGTGAGTGATATTATTTCCAGTGAATGGAGCATGAGGTAACGGACACCTTTTTCAGCGGGGAAAGGAGACGCTACTCACGGCACCTACTCACTGATGGCCATTAAAGCCGAGTAAAGGTTGTCGCACAAGTTAAGAGTTGCGGTGGTGACGAGGTCTTAGATAGAGAGAAAATTAAACATTTTAGAGTCTGCAGTTTTTAGAAAAGTTAGAATATTTAGCATTAAAATGTCTAAATAGACGCAGTTTTAGGCTGTCTCTCACAACAACAACAAAAAAATAATCATTTTCAGCCGTGGTAGGTTTGAATCATTTAATCTGAAACATTAAGAAGTAAGCGTTAATATTGCAATAACATACACCCATGTTTAATTGTTTATAATGTACACAGCCATGTGAGAGGTACAGTGGTTAGCGTGGTCTCCTCACAGCAAGAAGGTCCTGGGTTCAAGCCCCGCTTAGGTAGCGGACACATTTGGGCCTAATCTGGGGTATATTTGGTAGGTAAGGCTCTGGCAGCTGTTGTGTGGACCAGACGTGGTCCAAATGTCATATAAGCTAGGCCTGAATTGGGTTACAGCAAGTGTTGTGTGGGCCAGACATGGCCCAAATGTAATGAACTGGGCTTGACTTGGGCGACAGCACATACTATGTGGGCCAGATGTGGCCCAAATGTGGTCCAAGTGTGGCTGAGTTGAGGCAGCCACACTCACCCTGAGTCAACACCGTCATTCAAGGCCAAATGTGGGTCGTAAGATGTGGGCCATATTTGGGCCAAAGATTGTGGACCATATTTGGGGGGAGGGGGGGCATATTTGGGCCAACGATTCTTTGCTGTCTTGGCAGGGTAGTCCAACCTTGGGGGTCGTCCAGGGTCGCCCTCTCTGTGGAGTTTGCATGTTCTCCCTGTGTCTGCGTGGGTTTCCTCCGGGTGCTCCGGTTTCTCCCACAGTCCAAAGACATGTCGGTCAGGTGAATCGGCCGTACTAAATTGTACCTGGGTGTGAATGTGTCGGCCCTGTGATGGTCTGGCAGTCTGTCCACGGTGTGTCCCCACCTGCCGCCCAATGACTGCTGGGATAGGCTCCAGCATCCTGCGACCCTGAGAGTAGGATAAGCAGCTTGGATAATGGATGGATGGACAGCCAGGTGAATCACTGATGTTCTGGTTAGAGGACCACAGCCAACTTATAACTTGGGGCCATTTTCAATTCACCTTGAACCATCATTGCCTTAATCAGATCATAGACAAACGTGCAGACTCAGTCAACATCTCTTCAGGTGTGACCATTAGTTTAGTAAGTCCTTGGATTTTTTTTTTCACCTGTGTTTGCACAGGAGAAGAAAATTCTTGTATTTTTCCACTCAGAGGGAAATAATAAATTAATCAACTCCATCTGAAACCGAAAAAAACTTTTTCCTAATCTCGAACGCTGTCTCCTCGAAGCGTTCCCCGGGACATGGCGCTGGCTACGCGCCTTCCGTTTTCCCTAACATGCCATAATTCAAGAGTCCGGGATGCCGGCTTCCTGCTGAGGTGTCGTGCTTTGAGTTCTCTTTTAAGCACAACCGTGTTTTAATGTATTAGAATACACTCTGTCAGCACATTTCAGAAATTATGGGCTAGATTAAACGGCAACTTTGACCCACCTGTCAGAAGATACAAGCTTTTTTTGCTGAGAGAGATTAATGCTGTGCTCTAACACCCCCCTCCCCACTCTGCAGCCCCCCTCCCCCCCCCACACACACACACACTCCCGAATGTTAATCACAGCCCAGGAGCAGCAGTGGGGAGATTGGTCATTAGGTGAGGTGAGACACATTGATTTTTAATTTTGACATGCAAATTTGTTTGCCATCCTATTTGTACAGTAAAGCCAACCTGCCTGTGCTCCTCTCGGCACACGGGACTCGTGGGATGCTTTGTTTCACAGTGAGGGATTAGTGCACTTTCCTGTGAAAGTCATGTGAGCTAGTTAAAGCATAACGCTTCCTTATTCCCAAATGATATTAGAATTCTGGAATCCGAACAACACAACTCTGAACAATACATGTATTTACCATGATAAATACCGTTTTTGGAGGGAAAAAAATGGGTTTTTGTTTTTGTTTTGTTTATGCATGTTTTTGCTTTTGTCATTCAAAGGTGGACTATATTTGCATTAAGATAACATTAGACAAGACAAGACAAGACGAGATAAGATAAGATGACAAGTCAAGACAAGATATGATAAGATAAGATAAGATAAGATGATAAGACAAGTCAAGACAAGACAAGAAAAAAAACCCAGACAAGCCAAGATAAGATAAACTTTATTAATCTCCATGAGGAAATCCATCCTCTGCATTTAACCCATCCCAACACACACTAGCTAGAAGCAGAGCAGCCGCCATGCAGCGCCCGGGGACCATCTCCAGTTCTTCTTGCCATGCCTCGGTCAGGGACACAGACAGGAGTATTGACTGTACTCGCAGGTCTTTTGATAGTGGGAGGAAACCCATGCAAACACGGGAGAACATGCAAACTCCACACAGAAAGGACCTGGGACGGCCTGGGGTTCGAATCCAGGACCTTCTTGCTGTGAGGCAACAGTGCTAACCACTGGGCCACCGTGCATTGCTGTTCCATATATTGGCGTTTGATCAGTATGTGAAATATACATTGACAATCTGCATAAATCTGTAAACTAAAAAACAAAATGAAATTGTTTCTTAACTAATCCATTACAAAGTGAAACACGTTGGACAGGTGCATAATCACATGCACTTTAGGCAAGTCTGCCATTTAGTAAAGAAACATAAAATCGCAAAAGTTTGTGAGGTTCTGACAGAGTGGTGTCTGTCAGCCCAGCAGAAGTGAGCATGAGATCAGAAGGTCACCATCTTCCGCATAACTCGGCCAGCCGCTCCTCACATTCTTGCAACAAATCGACAGCGATCAATGGGCGCTGGAAAGGTTGCAATATTTCCGACCTCTGAGGACCCACCTTTTCATGGGGATGAAGGAAATGACTGGAGAGCATGCAGAGAAAGGGCCTCTCAGGAGATGTCAACCAGTGAGCGGAATACACATATGCAGGGATGAAAAATAAATGAATGACGGTATCACCTTGGGAGGGAGAGTTTGGTACTGAGGGATTTTTGTATGAATGAGATTGGGCTCAGCCCCAATTGATCAACTCGCCCATCCCTGGACCTCTTGCATTGCTTCCACACTTCTGTTCTGTGAAAGTTTTCGTTGTCTTTGCTGACTTTCTTTTCACTTCTTTCTCAACTACGTAACTCCAGTTGACCTGTGCTACTCCCACTATTCGGAGACCAGCTGTGGACTGATGAGGCATTTAAATGCAGTTAAAGTGCATTATTACCTCACGGTTAAAGTTTACCCTACTCTCCTGAGGCTTTGACACTTGTCCCGGACCATCTCTGCCGTGGTTCATCTCATCACGGAGCAGTCGCACCTCCAGAAAATGTTGAATGGGGTGACAAGGAGGGGGCGGGGGGTGCACTCAAAGTGGTCTTAATATTTGCACTGTACTCTCTACAGTACTATTGCAGCTTGTGCAGTCAAGCGGAGGAGAAAAAATTTGCAAGATCAGTGCAAATGAAAATGTGTTCATTACAGAATAAGAGTCCTGTTTGAAGTTGTAGAGAATTAAAAATATTTTGCTCAAACCGTCTTTGCCCCTGTTACGGTATGGTAGTTAAGGTGGCTATATAGTGCAGAATTAACATCTGGGTAAAAGCAAATATAAATATTCAAATACAAGGGCCTATACTTTTAAGGTTGTTAGGCTTGTAGCAATGCTGATCTGAGACAAATGAGGTTGTCGTAAAGTGCGTACTGCGTTGGCCTCTAACACAAAATCAGCATCTATTTTTCAGTTTATTTATTTATTTAGCTTAAGAAGACGGAGTGGCAACAGTGGTGGCTAGATATTTGTTAATGCTAGAGGCCACCTCCTAGACCTAGATCCACCCTTGCTGGGGAGCCTGACAGCTGTGTCGTAGCTATGCACGGTGGCCCAGTGGTCAGCACTGTTGCCTCACAGCAAGAAGGTCCTGGGTTCGAAACCCCAGGCCGTCCCAGGTCCTCTCTGTGTGGAATTTGCATGTTCTCCCCGTGTTTGTGTGGGTTTCCTACGGGTGCTCCGGTTTCCTCCCACCATCAAAAAGACATGCATGTTAGGGTTAATACTCTTGCTTGTGTCCCTGAGCAAGGCAATGGAAAGAAGAATTGGAGCTGGCCCCCGGGCGCTGCTGCTGCTGCCCACTGCTGCTATACAATAGGATAGGTTAAATGCAGAGAACACATTCATTGTAAAAATAAAGTGGCTTTTTCTCTCAATGGCTTATGATTTTGGCCATCTTAGGGCTGTCTCAGACAACATTTTAAAGTGGTGGACAAAATTCTTAGAACAATAGTTGGTTATTTTGGGTCAGTCAGTGGAACAGGATTAAGGACAGACGATAGAGCATTGATCCACAGAGTCATAGGCTCCGACTAAGTTCTAGCAGTGTCAGAAATTTGGGTTGTGATTGTGTAGTGTGGCAGGGGATATGACGATAAAACTAGCTGTGACACCATCCTGAGTGAGTGACCAGTAGGAACATGGTAGAAAATGGATGAAATAGAAACATGTTGACCAGGTCTAAATCGCTCGCGGCTCGCTATTGATACTCTTCACTAAGAGCCACGCATATCAATAGCTCTGACAACGACTCCTAGAGGATAAATTCTGAGTCTCATCACCAGCCAGTCAGACTAGCTTGGTCTAGTCAGAAAGGCATGAACTGAGGAAGCCTCTTGGATGAGAGGCGAAACGTCTTCACGGATATATACCAAGTCCAGTTGGACTTGATTCAACTCCTTTGGATAACCATGACCTGGATGAATGAGAACATTCACAGACCACTCTGCAAAGGCATAGAAAAAAAAAATCCCAGCGTGCCAGAGTGCTCATGGCATAACGAGTCCAAATAAAAATAAATAAGTAAAGATGATATTCATATTGGAGACAGCCAAAGTGAGCAACGGCCAGAGGCAGATTGATGCATGGGTCCTGTCACGTATTCATTTGAGCATGTTCGTGGGGGAAGGCGCTGGGGTACCAGTGACAGCACTTTCTCACCTCGGTGACAGTGAAAAAGGCCCCGTGATCCGGGCGGCGCAAGGCTCAGCATGGCAGAGTTGGATTAGCTATGATAATATGATGACAGTAATTGAGCTTGTCATAATTGCTCAATCACCGAGCCTATCCCTGGGGCCTGAGAGGCAACTGTTGGTGGTGCACAGGCCTTCATTACAGGGGTGTGATACCAGGCTAATTCACTTCCATTAGGACTCTGGGCAACTGATCCCCTCTGTGCGTGTTGCCATGCTGCGGTAGGTTGAGCCGCTTTAAGAATTTAGATTACAAGAGTTTCAGACAATCTTAATTTAAACACGGGGTCTCGCGAATTAGTCACACGAATGACATTCTTTAAAGAATGATGGGTTAAACTGAGCCTGATTTCTATCTTGTTGTCTTTAGTGCCTGCAATTAAGCATTCATGTTATTAGGGATTGTTAACAGTGGCAGTTGGCTAGTACAGAGATGAAAATCTACTTAAACATGTTAAATATAGTTTAGTTGTATGATGCAAATAATGATGAAAAAAGTGTTTTCAGTCTGTGAGCGCCTGTCAGCACCATTAAATATTGGTTCAAATGGTATTTGGTAGATTTCTGTCTGAATACATATACTTGCTGGGTGAGGGGCGCCGGCCAAACCATACCTTATGTAAGCCCCCAAACTTGTGGCGAGCAGGTGACCTGAGGCTGCTGTCTGATTGGTTTCTTCAGATTTTCCAGGGGGCGCAGTTCTGTGCGCCCCAGACACCCCCACTTTTATTGGCAGTGAATTGGTATTGTTTTAATGTTTATTGATCTGATGTGATTGGACAATTCTTGTGGCTGTCAATCATGTTCACACCCACCACAGCGCCTCGTCTCGACTGTCAATCATCCACCGTCTACCAACCCTGATAAAACCTATAGGCTACATTGTCCTTCTTAATAACTCTGTGGACATTAAAGCAGCTGTCAGGTGTGCTGCACCAAGGTAGCTTGCGCCCCCCCCCCCAATTTTTTAGCACCAGCCGCCACTGACTTTCTCTTTAGTGCTCGCAATTAAGTGTTCACATTATCAGGGGTTGCTACCGCAGATGCTCATCATGATGGATGAAACAGAGCTGCAGTGAGCCAGACAACTTCGTGTCATCACACGTGTCTGGACAACGGAGGGACGCATTTAGAAATGCGAGGGGGAACAGGTGAAGGGCTTCCGGTGTGTTGGCCGACTGTGAAATAATCAGGAGGGGCGAAGACAAGCGCACCACAATGTCCTCAACTCAGACTGTCCCCTGTAGATAAATGCGGAGGGCTGGAGGAAGGTTGTGTGTGTGTGTGTGTGCGCGCCGCGTGTGTGTCTGTGTGTTATGTGTGTGTGTGTGTGTGCGCGCCCGCACGTGTGTCTGTGTGTGTGTGTGTGGGGGGGGGGGTAGTAGTGACAATTGGATCACGGTGGACTAGGTTGGCTGTCAGCTTTTCTCCATGAGAATCTGGACCAAAATCCCCCCCCCCCCCACATGCTGTCTTTACGTCCAACGAGAGGACGTAAAGACAGACAGACAGAGTGACAGGGAGAGACAGACAGACAGACAGACAGAGAGAGAGAGACAGAGAGAAAAAAGAGAAATTGGAAAAAACAGCTGAGGGTGTAAATAATTCATGCAGACAATATGACTTTTTTATGTAAATTCGGTGCATTAACCCTCTATTACAATGATGGACGACAGATCCGGGTGAAGTTTCCTTGGTAAGAGCTAATGGATGACCATCATAAATTCACTGCACATTTTATTGTGTTGCCGGGAAAATTGTGCCTGCAGGCAACGTTGTTTACTTTTATGTCAGGGAGGAGGAGGAAGAAGCAGAAGAAGAAGAAGAAGAACCCCCCCCCCCCCGTCTTCGAAAGGAGGAGAGAGAGAGAGAGGAAGAGGAGGGGTGGAGGAGGGAAAGAGAATGGGGGATTGAAAATAACAGGGCCCCACACAGAGCGCCTTGTTCCACACCTTCTTCCACGTTCAGTGTGCAAGCGATCCCCCGACTGACTCGGTGTGTGTTCTTCCTCCTCCTCCTCCTCCCCTCCAGCGCTGTCTTCCTCAGTGAACAGCGGGGTCTATTCGCATTAGTGGCGCCGCGCTCCTCCACCTCGCTTGGATTACAGATTGCTTACTTTTACCCCTGCTTTACTTGACGTGAAATTTTTAGGAAGTGGGGAAAGGGGGTGGGGTGGGGGAGGGTCGTCATTTTTCATCACCGTCTTCTGCGAAGCGACGTGAGACTTGTTGGGCCGTGTTGGGAAAACGCGCTGCAGATGACATCAATCTTCATCAACCAAAAATGTGATTTTTTTTTCAAGCTCTATGAAAATACTATCTCCACTGCCAGAGGATCAAAAAAAGGATAACAGATCATTTTAAACTGAATGACAAATGGTGGTGTTTGAAACGCCAATGTTAGGCAAGTTTAAGGAAAAGGAGAAGGACCTACCAGGGCCCAGAAAGGGGGGGGGGGCTCAGGAAGCTGGGAATTAAAAGTTTGTTTTGGTTTGCAAATTTTGATCTCTAACTAATTAGTGTCATAACTTCATTTAAAATGGGCTCAATGCATCGGTTGAGGGGCTTAAAGAAAATAGTGGAGACTCTCTGGAGCCCCTCTCACCCCTCTCTGAGGCCCCTCTCACCCCCTACAAAAGGTGCAAAATGGTTTAGTCCACCCCCACGAGCATCTCTCAATGCAGCTCATCTAGTCCTGTCACGTCTTTCCCAAAGAAAGCAAAATCTGGGTTCCAGAAAAGAGAAGAGGAAAAGGAGAGAACGCAACATGAAGGAAAACAACTGTTGAGTAACTTCTTCCAAAAGAAAGGTGGCTAGCTAACTCCTACTACCACAGCTAGTTAGCAGCTAGCTAGCTAACGCTCAACTCCTACTACCTGAACAAATAGATTAAAATAGATTAACGTACTGTGATCGTAAATAATATACAGTATGCTAGAATTCAAAAAAGTGATGCGTGAGAGACAAAAGAGGATAGGGGTTCACAGAGACTGCTGATGTATAGGGCCCAGAATTTTGTGCTACGCCCCTGTAGGGGACCCTGTCAGTGGCGGCTGGTGCTAAAAGATTTTTTTTGGGGGGGGCACAATCTACCTTGGTGCGGCACACCTGACAGCTGCTTTAATGTCCACACAGTCACAGAGTTATTAAGAAGGACAATGTAGCCTATAGCTTTTATCAGGGTTCGTAGACGGTGGATGATTGACAGTCGAGACGAGGCAGCATGATGGGTGTGAACATGATTGACAGCCATGAGAATTGTCCAGTCACATTAGATCAAAACACATTACAACAATACCAATTCACTGCCAATAAAAGTGGGAGTGTCTGGGGCGCACAGAACTGCGCCCCCTGGAAAATCTGAAGAAGCCAATCAGACAGCAGCCTCAGGTCACCTGCTTGCCACAAGTTTGAGGGCTTACATAAGGTACGGTTTGGCCGGCGCCCCTCACCCAGGAAGTATATGTATTCAGACAGAAATCACCAAATACCATTTGGAACCAATATTTAATGCTGCTGACAGACTGAAAACACTTTTATTTCATAATCATTTGCATTATACAACTAAATTATATTTAACGTGTTTAAGTAGATTTTCATCTCTTGATGTTTGAAGGGGGCGGCTGGCCAGCACCCTGCACTGGGCAGCCGCCACTGTTAGGGGACCCTGCCAATGGACTTAGCATGGCTGCTTTGGAAACTTGTTATTGATAAATGGAGAAGGGCTGCACAGACCTGATCAGCCCCTGGTTACCCCCCACCCCCAAACCCCTGTTCCATCTGCCCCGTGGCCTATCTCCAGGCCATATACTTAAAATCTTCACGTCTCCCTGTCTTTCCCTTTCTTTCTTTCCCTGTTCAACACCCCCCCCCTCATTCCTCCCACTTTCAGCCCCTCCCAGGCTGTTCTCTCCATCTCTGATTTATCTTGTAATATTGGCTGCCTAATTAACACCAGCACGGTATGTCGCCGGTGCCATGTTTCAGGGGGGGTTTTAGCATACCACCACCACGCCAGCCAAATACACACACACACACACACACACACACACACACACACACACGCGCACACACACGCACACGCACATGCACACATAGACCGTTCAATCCCACCAACCCCAGTCTATTTCCAGAGTCTGTTAGATAGAATGGGGGCTTGCTTGGAGCAAATGAGGAACAGCCAGAATGAGAAAAGCTAATGCTCTCTAGCTGTACAGAGTTCAAAAGCTTGTTATCTGCTAGCTGGAGAAATCTTTGGTAACACTATAATAACTACACAAATGAAGCATTAGTTAAGTATTAGTAACTACTGAATTCATCATTTGTAAAGCATTTGTAAAGTATTTGTAAAGCAAGACATTCACCAGTGGTTAGTGAGTGTGTTAATAGATGTTTATAAATACTTATTAATACTGCAGTTCATGATTAATTCATGCACAAATGTACGTGTAAATAGTGTGTTAATCATGTACTTACACGTTCTAAAGGATCTTATGATCCTTTTCACTTTTGTGAGTTTCAAGGTGGTGCTGGTCTTTCAGTCTCACGTGTGAATGCTTTGTAAGACATAGATAGTCCTCACTTTACATGAGCTCACACAAAATACTTACCTAACAACTACTAACTACCTGAATTAATCATGAACTGCCGTATTAATAAGTATTTATAAACATCTATTAACACACTCACTAACCACTGGTGCATGTCTTGCTTTACAAATACTTTACAAATGGTGAATTCGTCACGCAAATTTCTCGCTCAAGTTGAATATTTTCAACTAGCGCAAATATGAGAATGACACAAAATTCGTGTATTCACGCGAGTTTGCGTCTACTCGCATCTTTGCACTGACCTCA